>NC_142810.1:48184328-48296828 GCF_049724085.1 Artemia sp. Qi Xiang Cuo
CAACAAACCTCGGGGCAAGTGTCTTTAGTTATGAACTGAGGGCAGATACGATCGATGTTGGCACAATTGAATAGTTATTATTTTTTTCCCTTAGAGCTGGTCACTTCAATTTGACTGTGTTGTCTTAGAAAAGTCGCATTGGTCTAATTCGATGGGACATTTAGTGTTATAGTTTCCTTTTTAATAGTCGAAAGTTTTTGGATGGAACCTAGCCCCCCCAAGCCCCGCAGTCCACCACCCCCATCCCCTCACGATTTTGAGACAGCCATTTTGGTCGGCGTAGTTGATTTAACGATATAAAATATATTTTTTAGGAAAACACTCCCGACAACTTTCCAAGGCCAGAACAAAATTTGCACTTTACTGAAAAAATACAAATGAATGTGCATTGTCAGTTTAATATACATATACTGATATTTAATAATCAAAATGTTAATATTTTTTTACTTATGAAAGTTATAAAAGCAAAAAAATTTATATTTTTTTTCAGTAAAGTGCAAATTATGTTCTGGCAATGGGAAGGCATAGGGGTTTTACGCCCAATTTATGTTAATTTCTGCTCGTTTTGAGTTTAAATCGTTTATTTATCGTAATTTCTGTACGTTCTGGGTTTCATTTATTTATCGATGCTGATTTGTGGTAGTTTCACGCTTGGTAGATTTTTGGATTTTATTTTTGCTCATTTTTTGATTAATGGAGTTCTTTACTTTTCTTTAAAAAAATTATTTTGTGTAAAAATTTTTTTAAATAATATATTGAAATGATGAGCGTATAAACTTCGGAGCAGGCTCATTGTATTGATAATCAGCTCTTCTAGTGCCCTTCTTAAGATTCAGAGTGGTCAGAAGGTAAAGACCTTCACACGATTTGTATTTTTAAGAATTAAATCTGATAAAAATTTGGAGATGGCAATTTGTTGTCATAGAAAAGTTGAAAACAATTCATTCAATTGGTAATTGAAATAACTAGTGCCCTTTTTAATATTCGAAAGTGAACGGAGGGCAACAAACCCCTTCCCACGCCCACCATTTCCCAGACACATCTTATCAAAATTTTGAGATAGCCTTTTTGTTCAGCGTAGTTGAAAGTTCTGGAAATTATGGCTTTTATAACCCCCATAATTTATCAAAACCAGAACATAATTTGCATTTTATTGAAAACAAAATACATTTAAAATGTTATTACTTTGTTTTTACTTTTTTAGCCATTTTGTTAAACGTAATTGAAGGTTCTGCAAATCATATTTATGAGGATGATGATAACACTTCCCTCCCCCCCCGCCTTACGGAGGGGAAGGGTTTTAATTTATTCACATCGGTCAGAAAAGGTAAATTTATCAATGGTGATCTTATAACATTGATTGGGGCAATTTGTAGTGGTAAATATATTGTATAAAGCTCTTTTTAAGATTCAGAGTGATCGGTGGGTGGAAACCCCCCCCCCCCCCGCTCGGATTATCTCGGCCTGCAGATGCTAGAAATTTTTATATTGCAATTTTTTGTCGTTTTAACTTCAAGAGCAGCTTATTAGTTTTTCACATTAAATGTCAATTGCCTAGTGACTAGTCAAAATGGACTTGAGGGCAACATGCCTCAGCCCACACTCACACTTTCCGCAAACACACCCAATCAAACTTTTGAGACAGCCCTGTTGTGTCACGTCATTGAAAGGTTCGGAAATTCTATCTTCGAGGATGACAACCCCCACCCCCTCACATATAGCCCTCAGGGCAAGGATTGTAAGTTATGCCCTGGAGGCATAAAAGGTATTTAGAGAACGGAGGAGAGAAAAACTTCGGAGGGGGGGCTCATTGGATTTGTAATCTGAAGTTGGAGAGCCCTTTTGAGGATTCAGAGCGATCTGATGGTTGATAGCCCCTTACACCTCGTATTTTTCTGAAATATATCTGATAGAAATTCAAATGAATGTGCACTGTCAGTTTCATATACATATGCTGATATTTATTAATTAAACACTTAATTAATTTTTGATTCCTTAAAGTTATAAAAGTGAAAATATTTGAAAGAATCTTTTCAGTAAAGTACAAATTATATTCTGGCTTTTAGAAAGCATAAGGGTTTTGAACCCTACTCATATTAATATCTGCTCGATTTGTGTTTGACTGTTATTTATTTTAATTTCTGTTCGTTCTGGGTTTCATTTATTTATTGATACTGATTTGTGGCAACTGTAAGATTGGTAGATTATTTGATTCTAATTATGTTCATTTTTGGTTTAATGGAGTTCTTTACTTTTTTTGAAAAACTTATTTTGTTCGAAAAAACTAAATTAATTTCTGGTCATTTTATATTTACATAATCTTTTTCAGTGAAAAATAAAATAGAAATTTGGTTCTTTCCGGTTTTCCTTTAAGAATTTATAGTTTGGTCTCTTTTTTATATGCTGTAGAACCTTTTCAGCAATTTTTAACAACATAAACTCTTTTGAAAATCATGACAGAAATAGCAGTGTTTAATTTAGTCATAAACATCCTCTAGTTGACTTGATAAATAAAATTTAATACGATTCCCAAAAATTATATCTATGCTCTTTCAAAGCCCGGATACAATTAAACTCTTTTGATTTAGTAAAATTTTAAGCGCAGAAGTAGTAATAGAATTAGCCCCAAAAATTCGAACTTAATACCCTCAGTTGTTCTTGTTATATTGCTGAGATGTCTTATTAGCAACCAGCATACAAACAGTGTTTTTTTTATTTAATATAAAGCAACATTTATTTTTTAAGCATAATGGGCAAATTACATAACTGTGGGGAGTTGACCTACCCAATAACACTAGAGATATAGATACTAGACCATATAACTCCAAATGATTGGAGGGCCGATTGCCCTCCAATAATTTTTTGATTCTTAAGATGGCACTAGTACTTTTAATTTTCAATCAAATTAGCTCCTTTAAAATATCAATGGACTTATTAGCTATGATGGAGCATCGCTGCCTATGTGATTATATCCCTTGTATCACCTGCATGCATATAGGTTTTTCGTTTAATTGAAACTCCTCCTAAACGTTCCTTAAAAGTTTCAACTTAATACCATTAGTTTTGTCCGGATTGGAGTAATCGGAGAAGCAGCATTAAATGAATACACACAGTGTCTTCTGGCTAGCTCAAAATCAGAAACCTATGAAGGTTTAAAGGTGAAATTTTCAGGGAATAATTCTGTTGTACGGATGGCAACCTGCCATGCGTTTGCAGGTTGTCAAAAGGCCATATCAGCAATATTTTAGGAGCAGTTTCGTTTGTTAAAATAAAACTTACAATGCTTGTTGTGGGGGATGTTGAACTAACCAAAAGACAATACTTGCATCATAAAACTAACGCTTCTACTCCTAAAGCTACTGCTATTATTACTATTACCACTGCTACTAAAGCTAAAACTACAACTTTTAACTGTATTCTTACTGCACCTACTATATTTACTGGTGCTACTAATACAACTAATAAGCCTAAAGGTATTAAGGCAAAAATTTTGGGCAATAATGTACCTGTATTGAAATAAATCAAAAAACACTCTGCGCATATATATTGTCAAGACGAAGTATCACTAATGCGTCAGGACCGGTTGATTGTATTAATTTAAAAATTTCCTCGTGTGTTGAAGAGGATGTTGAAAAAAGGTGTTATTTTCATACAGCTACTACTGCTACTAAAACCATTGCTACTTATAATTACTGAACCATTCAACAATGCCTAAACAACTGAAGTCTCAAAACTTTTTTTGTATCTATGTTATTTGAACTGATGTGCGTGGAGGTGGGTTGTGGTTTCTCTAAAATCACTTTGAATATTAAAAAGGACGCAATAAATTCTGATTTAAAATCCAATGAGAACCACCTGAATTTAATAAGACCACACAGTTTATACAAACCTTACTTGCACCCGGGGACTAACTTAAATCCCTTGTCCTAGGGATATTAGGAGGTGCCAACCATGGAAGCAGTGTTATAAGTTTTTTGGAATATTTTAATAAAAATTGTACTCGCACAATTTAAATAAGATGCATTTGGGGAAAATAGGGGGTAGGTGGGTGGGGTGCTACTTGAACTTCATCACTATTGACTCTTTTAAGGGAACTAGAACTTCCAAATTCAACCAAATGAGCTACCTCTAAAGCTTATACAGCCATCTCTTCTATAAGACCCTTAAATGCTCTAAGGGGCATTACTTAAAACCCTCGCTCTCAGGCTCTGGTGGTTTGTATCAACCTCAAAAACCTTGTTATATGATATTTTCTATAAAAACCTTGAATACCCCCAAGTGATAACTTACAACCCTTGCCCTTAATCTCTTGGGTTTGTTCCGACCCAACCAGACGTGTTTGTGTGTGTGTGTTTTTTTTTTTTTTTTTGTGTGTGTGTGCGGTGGTTGTTTTTTGTGTGTCTTTGGTGTGTAGTTTTGTGTTTTTTGGGTGTGTTGGTTGTGTGGTGCTGGGTGTGTTTGTTTTTTTTTTTGTTTGTTTTTGTGTGTCTTTGTGTGTGTGTGTGAGTGTGTGTGGTTGGTTGTTTGTTTTTGCATGTGTTTTTTTATTTGTTTGTGTGTGTGTGTGTGTGTGTTTGGGAGGGAGGGAACTCCGCTCTGATCGCTTTGACTCTTAAAAAGGGCACTAAAACTTATGATTACCAATCCAATGACTCCACTCCAAAGCATATACGACCATCCCTTTTATAAGAACCTTATGTGCCCCAAGGGCATAACTTGCAATCCTTTCTCTAAACACTGTAGGAGCGGGTTGTCTTCCTCACAGATATAGATTCCAAAACCTTCAACACCGATGAATCCGAGTGTGTCCTCCAAACTTTGATTGGAGGTGTTAAGGCCCATGCTGAACGTGGAGGGGAGGCTGTTCGCTCTCACTTCACTTTGACTCTTTAAAAGGGCACTAGAACACCCAATGTTAAATCATATAATCCCCATTTGACGTCTCCAGGGCCACCAACCATAGGCAGCGCAATAGCGCTGCCTAAGTAAAGAACGATATTGGCCCAATGTTTTATTTATTTATATGTTTTTTTTTGTTTCCATACCAGGGCACTTTGTGTCGAAGTAGTTGTCGTAGAAACTTCGACGTACAGAAAAGGACTTTAAAAAAAATTGCACGGGAAGGGAAGTTGCCTTACTCCTACTTCTTACAAAAGTTTAAAATCCAAACCCTGAAAAATAGACGACATTATCTGTGACTACATTTTTGTTATAAAGCGAGAACTCACCTCCGAACTGAAGACATTTTTCTGCATTCCAATAATACTGAACATAATCCTCTCCCAATAGAGTCACAAAATACCATCCCCCTTCTAGAACATTTAAAAAATAAAACAAAAATATATTTAGATAGCTTTATACCAATCTTCAGTAAAATCCTCAACACCTCCCAGACCTCTTACTGAATCCTTTTTTTAACTATTTTGACATGCGTGTTGCTTTTGCTTTTTTTTATTTACCTAGTTTATTGTATGCCGTTTTATGAATAAATTTTTACCTTTAATTTATGAACTGTTTGATATGACATTATTCTATTAACTTTAATATTTTATTCTTTGTTTAATTTCTATTTGTTTATATTTTGTCTGTTTATATTTCTTAATGTTTTGTTGTCCCTGAACCTAATTTCATTGAAGTTCTTGTGATGGTTGTTGTTTACTTTATTTTTTTTTACACGAACTTATATTCGGAGATATATCACTTGTGAAAAGTTTTAAAAATAAAGAATTATTTTATATTCTATTCTACCTGAAGCCAACCTACAATACCACCCCTTTTCTTCAAATAACTGCATTCAAGTTACGTTCATTTAGCATCACATAGCATGGCAAGCCATGCATAGTGCTGCATAGGGTATAAATAAATATGATCTCGTTCAAAATTTTAAATCATTTTGTAGAAATTTTTTTGCGATTTTTAATAGTAAACGTTATCATAAGGCAACGACCCAACCCCCCCCCCCCCACATACACATGTCGTAATTTCCAGAAACGCATGTTAAATTTTTAGATAGCCTTTTGTTGTCGTAGAAAATTCGAAAAGGGCTCAGTTGGTTGGTAATTGAAAGGGCTAGTGCCTTCTTTAATAGTCGAAAGTGATTGGAGGGTAACCCCCCCCTTACACGGCCCGCCTTCCCCCAAAAACTCCCAGTCAGAATTTCGAGCGAGTTATTTTGTTTGACGCAGTTTAGAAGTTCAGAAAGGGTGGTCGGTAGCTATACTCCCCACGTCATATTTTCCCCAAATGCATCCGATAGAAATTTTAAGGTAGCCATTTGCTCAAAAACAGTCCAAAGATCTCATAACACGAACTTTGGGGTTGACACAAACCCCCAAAGTATGGGGATAAGGATTTTAAGTTCTGCCCCGGGGGGAAGTAAGGTTCTTATGAAGAAGTGGTCTTGTGAAATTTAGATAAGGATCATTTGTTTTGACATGCATACTTATATTTCCATTTTCAGGGTCCCGCGTTATGGAGATACAATAGCCCCCCCCCTCCCTGATATCCTCTTTTCCCCAAACATATTCGATGGAAATTTAAGACAGCCATTTTGTAGCCAATAGCCCAAAGAAAATATAACAATATTTTCAGTAATCTAATATAATAAATATATAGGCTGAACTTGAATGAAAACTTACACCACGTGCACGGGGGACGGGGGGGGGGTGGATTTAAGCCTTGAATAACTAAATTCCAGACATATTAAATACATTGAATAAAATTAATATATCAAAATTTTGAGTGGATGTGTTTTGATAAGAAGTATCCTAGTCTAAAGGAAAAAAAAATAATAAATAATACATTGTGCCAACATCGTTCTTACATACCCCCAGGACATAACTTAAAACCCTTGCCCTAAGGGTTGTGGGGGAGTAACCTCCTCAAAAACATATTTTCTCTAGGGAAATCAGCTACTCTGAACAAAATAGCTATCTTAAAATTCTGATTGGATGTGTGTGGGGAAATGGTGGGCATGGAAGGGGTGTTAGCTGCCTTCCAATCACTTTTGACTAATAAAAAGGGCACTAGCTATTCCAATTTCCAATCGAATGAGCCCTTTTCGAAGTTTCTACGACAACTCCTTCGATACGAATTGCCCTGGTATGAAAAAAACATTGTGCCAACATTGTTCTTTACTTAGGCAGCCTGATTGTGCTGAGTATGATAGCATCCTGAATTGCCTAATGCTCTTTTACCTCTTTTCATCCTAAAAATCAGAAAGAAAAATGAATAGAATTTTAAAGTGGAAGGTAGAATTTTTGTTTCAAGAAAAATTTCTTCTTCTTCTTCCTACGAACCGATATACATGGCAAGCCCAAGATGACAGTATTGATCTTTAAGAAACAGATTAGCCGGGATGACGGTTGAAGCCCGAAGGCCGATATCGATAAGAAAAAAACAGAGACAAACAGACAGAAAAAAAAACAGCGGCGTATTAGTGACGCCGCCACCGATAGAATCAGCGGCGGCGTCAGCGCGCTGGTGCAAGCTCTGCGGCGCACCGCCAAATTATCGGCACGGCTTCGGGGTCTACTCAGCAGATTCCAGTGCAAAACGGCTACTGAATTATATTCCAACCCCAAAACCTCAGTCTCTTACATCTCCTTTGGCTGTAAATCAGTATCTGCTCAATCACATTGAAGTATAAAGCACTGCTTCACTTTATCACACATACTAGCCTCCTAAAATATAGTCTCAAAATATAACCCTGCTTTCTAGTGTTAGTTCTCAGCAATCTGGAGATTTAGCTAGAATTTTTGGTACTGGTGCGTTATATGGTCAATTTTATATATATGTAAACGGACACCAGTACTTAAAATCCCCCCCGACGGTTTAAATGAACGAAAACAATGTATAAGAATGCAATGCAACGAGGGTTATTATTTGCGTTTAATTGATTTAATCGGTTTTTTTTTGGGGGGGGGGGGAGTTACCTAGGGGAGGTTACCTAACCAAAGCATATATACTATGCTTTAACCCACCCCATAATTTGCAAATTTAAATCCAAAATTTTTTTATAAAATCTTATAAATTAATACTATCTTATTTTATTTAATTAAAAAAAATTGACTTTTTATAAGTGCCATATAATGCACAAATACCTAATTTTTTTCATATAATCACCAGAAATTTTTTTAAAAAGATATAAATATACTAGTATACTAAATTATATAACAACACGAAAACATCAGTCTCTTATTTTTTATTTATAAATAAAATTAGTATCAACTCCAACAATTGAAATCCCGTTTCATAGCCCAGTTAGATTCTTACTCAAAACCTCTTCATGTTCGAACCAGTCATCCAGTCAAAAAAATAATTGTGTCACTTTATCATGCAATCTACAGACTGAAGTTAACCAACAAACGTGGGACGGAATTACGGTACCTTATTTCAAAATTGTTATTTGTGGCTTCCGCCTATTTAACTTCTCAATAGGTGTATCGTTTTTCTTTGTATTATCAGATTGCTAGTACTCAGTGAGAAATAAAAGATGGCTCTTGTGGTACTAAAGACAGTGAAAACACAATCTGATGTTTTGAACTGGTTAAGCAGGAATTGAGAAAGTGGTTTTTAATGAAAAAAAACTCCATTCGCAGTTATACAGTTTTAGTAACTTTAGTAACAGTTTTACAGCTTTAGTAAGACCGCAAGCGAAGACGCTTGCGGTCTTCCCTAACTCTATCCGAGCGCCAAAATGAGACTTCATCAGCGCCACCTATACCTTCCCTCGACGAACGTGCTTCATCACGGGGCTTGACTTCTTCTCGTGCCGAAACTTTATATGAACGATTTGTAGGGGGCTTAGAAGCTCTATCACCTAAAAAGTAACAAAACTTATGGGAGTAATGTAAATAGATACATAAATACGCGTTCATTTTTTTTTGTGCCATTTTCGAAGAGAACGAGGGGTATTTCTACCTTATTTCCCTGTCCTGGCCTCTTTAGCTATATATATTCTTTTTTTTTTATTTACATTTCTATTATCAAGAACCTTGGGATTTTTTTTTTAAAAATTTAATTTTTAACCAATACGAAACAAGATATTTTACAAAAAAAAAAAATATAGTTTAAGTTTACTAATAAAAAAATTTAAGTTTATTAATAAAAATAGAACTGAAGAAAATGCATATATATATATATCAGGGTTCCGACAAGTCGGTTCGTTTCAAATTCTAGGCTCTGTCCTATTTTTACAAGATTTCCCGGGCCCAAATATAGGACTCGGAAGTCCTCAAGATCAGATCTGTAGTAGATGTCGTGGGATGCCTGGTCACATAAATTTGTCATTTCCAGATTTTATAAATTTTTTTATATTTTTTTTTTCAAATAAAAACTGTAAAAATATTAAAAAAAAGTAAAAAATAATAAAATCATACTATGCCAATGATTGACCGGTCAAAGATTTGGAATCACTCTTCCTGCTTCTCGGGTATCAATTTCAATATGAGGTAAATTTTTCTCTTTGCAAGAGACTGCTAGATTCTCGCAGATTCCATCATCTGCTCTCTTTCACTTGTTCTGGACTTCACAGCTCCTTCGAGCAAAGAAACAGCTAGGGCAATGTCTATGAAACTCTTGGACTCGGCAGCCTTCTTCATTCTGTCGGTCACTTCCTGAAGTAGAGTATCTGCTACTGTTCTCTTTTCTTGATCTGATGCTCTAAGTTTTTTCCTTTTGCTTTTCAGGTCTTCTATTTCTGTCTTTTTGTCATGAGCCTCCAGCAATTTCCTCTTGTTGTCCTCTTCGAAAGCTGCTTTCTCCTTCTTAGATGGCTCTCCTTTTATCTTTTCATCCAGATATTGTTGACACCAAGACCGTGCAAAATTCAACAGCTCTTTTGTAATAATAAACAGTTCTGGTTTTCCAGAAGCTTGTTAAGTTCCAGGTACTTGCTGTCCCGCGCTCATTCACCAGACCAAAAGAATGGCTCCAGAAATGATCGATTCGAGTGATGTCCTCAAGGGGTCCAGTTTCCGTTTGCAAAAGCAGTCACTCAGCCTGGGCGACGTCTGAGCTGTTTCCAGTAGCAATCTCGCGTACCACAGCCGCTGTGTCTGCAATACTTCTTGAATCCTTCATGTTGATCGGACTCAAATAGCGTAAAGCCTCTAAAGACCATCCTTATACAGAGGAAATTTGTAAAAAATGAAAAGGGGAAATTCGAAAATGAGTTATGTATTTGCATGGCTAAACTAAACACGAGGAATCAAATGGTGCAGTCAGAACTGTCATATATTTTACCATTACGAAGAAAAAAAAAGACACAAGCCTAAAAATGGTGTACGTCTCTATTTTTATCAGGTATTGTTGCAATTAAGAATGACAGAAGAAGATTATCTTATGGAGTTATAAAATGAGGATATGGCATTTGTCTCCTTTTTTGTCAATGAAAAAGGAGACATACGCCATAAAATTTAATAATTTCCATTTTAAAAAAATGAAAAAAAAAGACTTCAGCAAAAGAAAATTCTTTAAAAAACTGAAATAATAAAAAAAGAGGTCACCCTTTTTTTCTTCCTTATTCAATTTGTAAAAAAATTTACACAAATTAGATTTTATTACGGTCTTTATCCAATTTTAGACTTCTTATAAAAATTAATAAGTGTTTGACAGTGAAAAGGTTATCTTTTTTTTTCTTATATCAATCGCAATTTTTAGTGAATATTCTTTAGACCTCAAAAAATTAAGATCCAATTAAATAATATATCAGAAAACTGTCTCAGACACTAACATCTCATAAAACGTAAAAAATCAAATTAAATGGATATTTTACTGAGTTTTCTTCAGCTTTCACCATTGGTGTTTGAAAATGATAAAAATTTACCAACTTAAAAAAAATTTCCATAATTAAAAATTCTCTCTTAACTTACATGTCACATCTCCATCACATCTGATTCTTCTGTGTGGCTCATACTTCTCGCGATCTCTTCTTTCTGACTCACGCCTTCCCCGATCCCTTCGTTCTGGTTCACGAAGACCACGGTCTCTGTAATCTAGATTTCTTCTTTCTCGTTCGCGCCGATCAAATTCACGGTCTCTTGAATCTAGGTATCTTCTTTCCGGTTCACGCCGATCAAATTCACGGTTTTTGCGTCCAAAGTCTCTAGACTCATAGCCCCGACCTTCTTGAAGACGATCTCCAAAACGGCCACCGCGATCTCCATAACGATCACGTTCTGTAAAGGTATCCGGTCGACGTTCGCGATTTCCTATATTGTTGACGGGACGCTTGCGGTCTTCCCTAACTCTATCCGAGCGCCAAAATGAGACTTCATCAGCGCCACCTATACCTTCCCTCGACGAACTTGCTTCATCAGGGGGCTTAGAAGCTCTATCACCTAAAAAGTAACAAAACTTATGGGAGTAATGTAAATAGATACATAAATACGCGTTCATTTTTTTTGTGCCATTTTCGAAGAGAACGAGGGGTATTTCTACCTTATTTCCCTGTCCTGGCCTATTTAGCTATATATATTCTTTTTTTTTTCGTTAAATTTATATTAACAAGAACCTTGGGTTTTTTTTTGTAAAAATTTCATTTTTCACCAATACGAGAAAAGATTTTTTACAAAAAAAAAATATATAGTTTAAGTTTACAAACAAAAAAATTTAATTTTATTAATAAAAATATAACTGAAGAAAATGCATATATATATATATATATATCAGGGTTCCGACAAGTCGGTTCGTTTCAAATTCTAGGCTCTGTCATATTTTTACAAGATTTCCCGGGCCCAAATATAGGCCAAATATAGGACTCGGAAGTCCTCAAGATCAGATCTGTCGTAGATGTCGTGGGATGCCTGGTCAAATAAATTTGTCATTTCCCGAGTTTCTACATTTTTTTTAATTTTTTTTTTCAAATAAAAACTGTACAAATAGTAAAAAACAGTAAAAAATAATATACTCATACTATGCCAATGATTGACTGGTAAAATATTTGGAATAACTCTTCCTGCTTCTTGGGTATCAATTTCGATATGAGGTAAATTTTTCTCTTTGCAAGAGACTGCTAGATTCTCGCAGATTCCACCATCTGCTCTCTTTCACTTGTTCTGGACTTCACAGCTCCTTCGAGCAAAGAAAAAGCTAGGGCAATGTCTATGGAACTCTTGGACTCAGCAGGATTCTTCATTCTCTCGGTCACTTCCTGTAGTAGAGTATCTGCTACTGTTCTCTTTTCTTGATCTGATGCTCTAAGTTTTTTCCTTTTGCTTTTCAGGTCTTCTATTTCTGTCTTTTTGTCATGAGCCTCCAGCAATTTCCTCTTGTTGTCCTCTTCGAAAGCTGCTTTCTCCTTCTTGGATGGCTCTTCTTTTTTCTTTTCATCCAGATATTGTTGATACCAAGACCGTGCAAGATTCAACAGCTCTTTTGTAATAACAAACAATTCTGGTTTTCCACACGCTTGGTAAGTTCCAGGTACTTGTTGTCACGCTATCATTCACCAGATCAAAAGAATGTCTCCAGAAATGATCGATTCGAGTGATGTCCTCAAGGGGTCCAGTTTCCGTTTGCAAAAGCAGCCACTCAGCCTGGGCGACGTCTGAGCTTTTTCCAATCGCAATCTCGCGTACCACAACCGCTGTGTCTGCAATGCTTCTTGAATCCTTCATGTTGATCGGACTCAAATAGCGTAAAGCCTCTAAAGACCATCCTTATCCAGAGGAAATTTGTTCAAAATATGGTGAAAACCCGCACATTGACATAGAAAATGGACTTGTCTTTCACTGTTGCTTTCTCACCAAAAGCTCGTTCCACATTTTCTGAAACTATGGGCTTTTCTGAAAAATTTTCAGCCAGGTTCAACATTTCTGGTGAGAAATTTTCAGTCTCGGTCACGAAATCTGGAGTAAAGACCCGTCCGCAAAGTGTCACAACTAGTCTTTTGATCTTTGAGTGCAGAACATGAATGAGAGGTTCTTCTTTCTGGAACAGTTGGGTGAAACCCATGACCAGTTCTGCTGAGGCTAGAACAAACTCGAGTTGGGCCTTCATCGTCGTACTTTTGATATAAGCCACAATCTTCAGAAATTTGGGAGTGGACAGAAGATTCTTCAGTTTTTTCTCTCTCGGCATGAAGTTCAGGAAGTACTCTAAGATTGCCGGCCACTGCTGCATAGTTCTAGCTAGGCACATCGAATCGTCAGCCAGCGGCTTGGGACATGCTTCATGAAAGCATTCTCTGGCAACCCCATTTTCTTTTGGCACTTTCGAAAGTCTTCACAACGTGCAGGACACCCGTCAAAAAATGAATGCACAAGAATAATAAAGTTGGAACTTTCTTCTCCGAACACCTGAAGACCGTTCAAGAAAGCGTTGTGGATTATATGGATGTCACTTCTTTCCGTCACTTTCTTTTGGTCGGCATTGAACCTCTTCCAAACGCTTTTGTTGCCGTTTGGTCCATCACCTCTAAGCGTGATCAGTTTTTCAAGTGGCAGCTGATTCTGCTGAATGGCAGACATAATCTTCCTATACAGGTCATCACTTGTCGCGTGGCCTATAAAACTTGTGCATAAATGTCTGCTCTGGATTTCGTTTCCGTATGAGGATCAATATCGAACACGTATCTATAACTCTTCCATACCAGCGTTGTTGGTTGTCTCGTCATATTCTAGTACAAAATATGACTGAATGTCCTTGCCAATCATTTGCATACAGTACGGATGCAGCGCATCGGTGATCAGATACGTGAGTTTCTTCGCACATAGGGACATTCTATCGGGAATCTTACCAGGGAACATTGCATGGAACTGGAGGAAGGCTTACTGGAGTTTCACGATTGGAAAATTAGTTAACTTTATTTCTGCTTAACTTTGGTTTAATATACCTCTTTACTTTTCTTTAAGACTTCTTTTGTGGAGTTTTTTTTAAACTAATTTAAATAAAAACACACATTCAATAATAGCAAATCTAGTCTATTCTGAAAAAAAGAAAGCAAAGAAACATAGACACTACAGGACATCAGTACTTACATACCAGTTTCACTTTTAACCGATGTCATTTGTTATACATTCTGAATCGTTATACGTATTCTTTATGATAGGGAACTCAGCTAACTTACTCAAATTTCTTCATGAGTCAAAAGAAGTCTATTGACTTATGGAAGTCTTTTGGCTTATGTCGCAAGTAGGAGCAGTCGCATTGATAAGTTGATGCAGATGCAAGTAGTTATTGTAGTCAATTCTGCCTGTAGTCACATTCACAGTACCAAGTTGTCACAGTCGTAGTCACAATTAGGTGGAGTTGCTATTGCAAGTGGTCGTAGCTGCAAGTTTGTGTAGGGAATTTTATTTGATAACTAAATGGTCCATTTCGTATTTCTAGGCAGAAATTTAACTAATTTTGACGAATAGTATAGCTCAGATCAGCATCCGTGTTAAATAGACAAAATTCGATGCATTTCAAAATTTAACAGTATACAAATTTATTGTGAAAATTTTTTGCCAATCTTAAAGCCTATCTTAAAGAGTAATCTTAAAGCCTAAAACGCGCCGCAATTAAGTCCTACAATAACTTAAGCACGAAACAGACAGAAATTAGTTTCAATGAATAGCCAAAACTAAAAAACGAAAAGAAATTAAAATGAATAATCACTCGAAATATTAAGATAGAACATTACTCCTATTGATAAATAGACGATTTCTAACACAAGTAAAAATTCTAATAAACATTACAGCCAAACTTAGGACGAAAAGAAAAAGGACACATGCTAGTAGGATTTCCCTTAAACTCTGTACAGGCATGAGCATGATGTGTGCTTTACTGAAAACGCCTTCAGTTCTAAGTAGTGTGTTCTTATATGACACAACACCAAAAGCTACGCTGCAGCAAAATAATATCACAAGGCTAATCAAGATTTGCAAATAAGAGCTACCATATGCAAGTCTGGTCTCTTTCCTTTGGTCCCAAGTAGACCCAACATCCACCTCAAACTTTCAAAATAGTTTATGTGTCTTTTACACTTTACTAAAAACCATGTATGTTGAAATAGTTTGATTTTATTTGTTTTCAAAGATTAAGATACATTTTTTTTTATTTTTATTTATATTTTTTTCTTTTTTTAATTTTTTTTCTGTATTCTTTTTTTTTCAATTATAATTTAAAATTAATTATTATATATATACTTTAAATAAAAATTTTTAAAAAAAGTTAAAATTAAAATTTTTATTATTTAATCATACAAAGATAATATTAAAAAATATTAATAAAATTAATAAGTAACGTAAATATATCGAATAATTAAAATAATTGAAAAGAACATTATAAAAAGTTTTTTTCAAAAAATAGAAATTTATATTAAGACCTAAATTTCTTATTAAATTCCTCTCGACCCTTGAACCTTCTGCTAAAAGTTTAATACCAACCAAGGACATAAAATCTTTGGACCATTTTCAGGCCTTCTTACACCCCATTTCCATCAAAATATGTCATCCTTTTGGAACCGAGAACAATCCTAAAAGTTACTGAGTAAGTAAAAACCTTAGTTCTAGTATAAATGTTTTCCATATTGGGAAAAAACAAAGTTTACCTGTCTCCTCTAGCTGTTGAAATGCAATCGGACAGCCAGCCAAGGAACGGTGGGATGAACGTCGCCTATCGACATGACCTTTCCCGCTACAGCCAGAAGTTGGACACTTTTGCATTTTCTCATGAAGGTACACTGATAAAAAATTCATATTTCAATTATGTATTTCCAGTAATGTATTTCCAGTAATGTATTTCCTGCTCAAATGTATTTCCAGTAATAAAATTAACTGGAGTAAGCAGCTATGCACCGTTGACTTCTCAAACGAATGATAATTGATCTCAAACGAATTGGTCAAATGAATCATTTGAACAATATTAACTGCAATACATAACTAAAGATCCATTTTGTATAACTTTAGACAGAACTTGACCTGTTTGGAGCGAAGGTACTGTTCTATTAGCTAGACAACACGCGAGAATTGGATCGCAATTGTGACGCGAAAAACTAGTAAAGCCGCTTCTTTAAAGAGAAACAGGGGTTTCTCCCTGCGAAAACATTATTTATACTTTAGTTTTTTGGGGTTTAGGGGTAAAAAAGGTACCTAGGTTAAGTTAGGTTACGTATTTAATATATGCTATGCTTTACCCCCATCCCACTAATCTACAAATATATAGCCCAAATTTATTTCTAAGCTATTATATTTTCATCATATTTTGTTTTATTTCATTAGCATTAACCGAGATGTGTGAACACAAGATGTGTAAGACATCTTGATTTTATGTGGATTGCAACCTATCTTGAGAATCGCTCACAGAATAATTAGTTGGTTCTAAAGTGAAGCAAGGAGTTAGATTTAGCCTTCGGAGGTCGTCCTTCCTCCTCCCTTGTGGAAGTCAAATAGAAGATAGAAATAATACATCGAAAGTAACCACTGACTGAGTTTGGTTGATATCTAACAAATCCTGACGACGCCCTCAAGACCACCCCGGCAGGTGGATTAAGTAAGTAAGTAAGGACAAAATGATTGCGGCTTCAATTAACTGGATCAGCAGGAGGCATTGATTCCGCATCTGCTTCGGGAGAACCAGTTCAGGTAAGCTTGAGGCATCTAATATAGTTGTTTTTCAAATATTCTTTCTTGGGCTTTTTGCCTATTCAGACGATCAGAACACGCTGTGTGCCTACGTATTTGTCTTCTTGCCTTGAAAAACGATAGAATGGACTGAAAAAAAGTTTCAAGAAAGAAACGAGAGAATGGATTTGCAGAAGACACTCATTGGCGCCGCATCTAACTTGTCCCAGAGGTAGCAGCAAGTCAGGTCCAAACGAGGAGAGTGCTCCCAGAAATATCAGCAAATAAAGCTTGTAAGAAAATTTAATTTTTATTTTTCTTAAGGTTTTGTAATTATTGAAGAAACTAACGCAAAACCTGTTACCCATTGAAAATGACTTAAAAATAAATATATTTTTTTTTACAAACTTCTTAAAAGTTACATTGTTACAATGTCAATGCTGGATTGGCCAAAAACTTGGGCCTAGAAATAATTAGTGGTGTCTATATTGATAATGTTCAAAGCAATGGTCCTTGTGCAAAATTACTACAAAAAGAAGATGTGATTACCCAAATCAATGGACGTCAAGTTAATAAAAGTTCAGAGTTACAAGAAATACGTGATAATAGTTACCATTCTTGAAAAACCTACGACTGGCAATTTTTCTCACCAGCCAGATCTTTAAAACACTTTTCTAAATTTTGGTTATTATGGGGCGTCCTTCCGTTCTTCCGTAATTCGATTTTTACTAGGTTGCAGGTAGATCTAAGGATAAGTTTGCATCTTAGTGGGTATATAGACAGGGTTATGGTTATGGATCTAATTGAAAACAAAAGCATTTTGAAGATTGATTGAATCTATGCGTGTCACTTTGATTTATACGTGAAATTAGGCTAATAAATTTTGCTTTATTTTTAAAGACTTAAAATAAAGACTACAATAATTTAAAGTTGTTATTATAGTTATATAGTTTTTATTGTAGACTACAATAATTTAACAGCTCAACCATGGTTGAGCTGTTAACCATGAATAAAGCTTGTAAGAAAATTTAATTTTTATTTTTCTTAAGGTTTTGTAATTATTGAAGAAACTAACGCAAAACCTGTTACCCATTGAAAAGGACTTAAAAATAAATATATTTTATATATATATATATATATATATATATAATATATATATATATATATATTATATATAATATATATAATATATATATATATATATATATATATATACCTCATCTAATCTTTCTACTCTCATCATAATCTTGGATCTGACACTTTGGAAAACACTTCTCCAAACATTGGCAGTATTGCAATTCGCCAGGTGTCTTAAAAAATGGCCATGGAGAAGTTGGAAGATTGACCTCAATGGGCATTAGTGATTCAATTTTTCTACTTATTACTTTTTAAGATATCTGATGTCTCCTTTTTATGACGAAGAAACATGGTGAACACACAAAAGTAAGATTTACTCAAGACAAAAAGAGGAAGAATTGTAGCTTAAATTTACCTTCTGAATCCTCCAGCGGTACATTTTCTTCGTTTATCATATCTACTGCAACAGCACCCAGTTCACTGGGCTCAGGATATGCATGAACTATTTCAAATTGCTCACCGCCACCTACTTCAAGAGCTCGAGCCGCATCACACATTCTGGAAAATAAAAATTACATTGCAACTTAAAACTAAAACGAGAAACAAAAGAAAAGAGCATAAAGACAATCAAAATTAAACAATATAAAAAATAAAATGGATAAAATATTATTCCTAACTTATGTTTTTAATCTTTTCGGTATAGTATACAAGTGAATAGACATAATGCTTAGAAAGTTTTATATTTTTTATTTCAATACGTTTATTCAATAACCTTGACTGGCAAGCTATGCATGGGTTGCATACTATATCTATACATTTTGCGTTATTATTTGAAGAGCATATATTATTGTTTAATGAGTATAGTTCCGATGTTCATTTTACATCTGAAATTTGGTCATCTGTAATTCCATTCATAAAAGCGCGTCACTGTTCTTTTTGCGCCTACTTGAGGTAGGCCAAGAGATTTGGTTGTAAAGTTTTTATCATGGATTATTTTAATCTGTTTAAGCATCTTAATGATAGAGAGCAACAGCGATAATTGTATTGCAACTGTTTCTGGTTTCTTCTGCAATTGGCTAATTTGTTACTGGGAAGTATTGCGGTCTTCGCTACCTCTATCGGAGCGCTCGGTCTTCTCGTTTTGGCGCTCGGATAGACGTAGAGAAGACCGCGAGCGTCCTGTCAACCATTACGGAAATCGCGAACGTCGACCGGATACCTTTACAGAACGTGATCTTATGATCACGGCCACCGCGTGATCGCGATCTCCAAAACGGCCACCGCGAGATCGCGGTGGCCGTTTTGGAGATCGTCTTCAAGAAGGTCGTGGTTATGAGTCTAGAGACTTTGGACGCAAAAACCGTGAATTTGATCGGCGTGAACTGGAAAGAAGATACCTAGATTCAAGAGACCGTGAATTTGATCGGCCCGAACCGGACAGAAGAAATCTAGATTCCAGAGACCGTGGTATGCGTGAACCAGAAAGAAGGGATCGTGGAAGGCGTGAATCAGAAAGAAGGGATCGTGAGAAGTATGAGCCAGACCGAACAATCGGAGGTGATAGAGACCGTGACATGTAAGTTCATTTATTTCCAGTTTTTTTCTAAGAGAGAAGTTTTAAGTATGGACATTTTTTTTAAGTTGGTAATTTTTTATCATTTTCAAACACCAATGGTGAAAGCTGAAGAAAACTCAGTAAAATCTCAATTTACTTTGATTTTTTACGTTTTCTGAGATGTTAGTGTCTGAGATAGTTTTCTGATATATTATTTAATTGGATCTTAATTTTTTGAGGTCTAAAGAATATTCACTAAAAATTGCGATTGATATAAGAAAAAAAAGCTAACCTTTTCACTGTCAAACACTTATTAATTTTTATAAGAAGTCTAAAATTGGATAAAGACCGTAATAAACTCTAATTATTGTAAATTTTTTTAAAAATTTAATAACTAAGAAAAAAAGGGTGACCTTTTTTTTATTATTTAAGTTTTTTCCAGAATTTTCTTTTTGTGAATTTTTTTTTTTTTTTTTTTAGAAGTAATGTTGCAAGAAGTGTTCTTTTATGGCTATAAATAAAAATTTCAAAAGAGACCTTGGTAAAAAAAAGGTCAATAATATAAAACTATAATTAAACTAAAGAAACGTATACATATTTTTATTTAGTAAACTTTTATTTAGTTAACTCTCTTTTTTTATTTAACTAAAGAAACATATACACATTTTTATTTGGTAACTTTTTTTATTTTTTTATCTAGTAACTATTTTTATTTTAACTTATTTTTATTTAATTTTATATATATGTTTCTTTAGCTTATTCAATTCAAACTGGTTTCACTGTCCTTGGTATTCTAGTAAAAATTGATGAAGGAAGTCAGTTGATCAATGACAGATATGGGGAATAATTAATATTAAAACCTTTCAAAAAATCGAAAAAAAATTGAATAATAATATATATGCTAACCAAGAAAAAGAAAAGCGTTTGCAAATTTGCTCGTAAGCTAGATAACTAATTTCATTCAGAATTTTTGGAAAGGATGGTACGAAACTTGTGCTCTATCTTTCTGTCTGTGTAAGTCCGGTAGTTCCATTTAGGGAACTCTCGTAGGTCTGCAAGATCTCTTTAGGGATCTCCAGATATTTTGTCGTAGGTGGTCAGGGTCTGAATTGGAAAATTTTGGCAGGGGAAAATAGAAAACTTACGATGGTTTTCAATTAGGTTTTTACCACGTTTGACTACCAGTCCTGGCTTGGCAATTATCATTTTGTGATTCGGGTATTTTTCACCATGGATGTATGATCATGATTATTGCTTCATATAATTTTGGTATTAGTTATAAATGTTATATTAAATTAAATTCATTAGTTTAAATATAATTAAAATGTACTGTTCTGAAATCTATTATTATTCTATTTTTAAAAAAGGGGGGTTAATTTGGCCATTAAGCCAGGAAATGCTCTGGAAGTTTTTTATTTATGGAAGCGCCCTTACATTACCTTCTAAACTTCCTCTAGTGACAGGACTGTTTTCATATTTCGGTGCTGATTACCCAAATAATGGGCCATTGAGCCCTTTGAGATATTTTCTTTGTTATTGCTCTTTTGTGTAAATAAAGGGAACTTGAACTTGATTATTGCTAATATCTAATTTACCATCCTTCCTTATCCTCTTGTTTTCAGGGGTCGTGGTGATGAAGGCTCAGGGCGTCAGTCGGGTTACGGCAGTTCACGTTCTGAGGAGAACAAGAGAGAAGCGTGAGAAGTTGGAGACAGGGAAAGACCAGGCTGGGAACCAAGACCTCGCGAGGAACCAAGAGGCTTTGAAAAAGGTAGGAGTGGCAAACTTGAATATTTTTTATAAAAGCGTCCATAATTGCCAATGTCTCATTGCTAAACAAAATTGATACACTAATGATCAAGCATACCGAAACCCGACATTCAACGTCTTGGATCTTATGTGTGGCTCCATTGACGTCCAACATATTTTTGGATTACAAAATTACTAATATTTACAAAAATTTAATTTGTTGTTGTAGGCTTAAGTCGGCATTTTTATTTTTTCTGTTTAAAGTAAATCACAAAACAAAATCCATGCCTATAGGGAAAGAATTGACCGTGGCTGAGATCTCAATGCGTTCTTTTGTTTCGTTACTTAATTTGCAAGTATTTTGTATAGCAGTCTCCGTAATTGCCAGCGCTCATTGCCAAAAAATGGATAAAATTATGTTCAAGTAAACGGAAACTCGACATCCACCGTTTTGGATCTTATTTCTGGCGACATTGACTTCCAACGCATTTTTGGATCATTAAATTGCTAATATTTACAAAAATTTGATTTGTGGTTGGAGGCTTACGTTAGTATTTTTGTTTTTTCTGTTTTGAGTAAATCACAAAAAAAAATCCACGCATATCCGGAAATAATTGACTATAATGTTGGGGAGAGATCTCAAGGTGTTCTTTTGTGTCACTATTTAAACTATTTTTTTTTTGTATAGCAGTGTCCGTAATTGCCAGTGCTTCATTGCTAAAAAAAAAAATGATAAAATTATGTTCAAGTATAACGAAACTTGACATCCATCGTTTTGGATCTTATGTATGGCAGTATTGACTTCAAACATTTTTGGATCGCAGAACTCCTAATATTTTCTAAGTTCCACTTTGTTGATGGAGGCTAAAGTATGCTTCGAGTAAATTATATCTATCCCTCCTGAAATTTCCGCCTCCTCCCTTAAATCACTTGGCGTCAATTTATTCTAAATAAAAGTAAGGTGTTCATGTTAAAGATGTCATACATAAAGCTAATCGGCTGTGATGATTTAAAGTACGACATATGCCATTTTTGTAACTTTTCAGGAGAGCAAAAATATAGAAAAGTTTGTCGGCTGTAGTCGCTCTGAAGTATGAGGCAAATGGGGATAAAGAGAACATATTCTAAACCAACTTTTTATACTCTTGTCAGTGGTATAAATTAAATTCAGGTAACCAAGTAAATTCAAAATTATTAGATTTTATGGCGTATGTCTCCTTTTCCTTGACAAAAAAGGAGACAAATGCCAGATCCTCATGTTTTAAGTCCATAAGATAATCCTCTTCTGTCATTTTAAATGGCAACAAGACCTGATAAAAATTGAGACGTACACCATTTATAGGCTTGTGTCTTTTTTTTTTTTCTTCGTAATGGTACAATATATGACAGTTCTGGCTGCACCATTCGATTCCTCATGTTTAGTTTAGCCATGACACATACATAACTCATTTTAGACCAAAATGACATACGCCGTACTTTTAATTATCACAGCTGTAATACATCTATCTCCCTCCTTAAGCTTCAAAATTACTTTGACACACCCTTCCACTCATTTAATGTTTTAAAATTCCTTTGCTCGCCCTACTATAAAATATGATTTTCCCTTTTTACCCCCCCCAGTATTTCCAGGGGAGCCATACAAAATTGTATCCGTAAATATTATAGTGTGCTTCGATCTTGTTCAACATACACCCTAACATCCTTTAAAACTTTCACCTTAATGCCTTTAGTCACTCCAGAGGTATTGCAGATACGCCCTTTTAATATTCATATGTAATTAAACGTTCTCCTAAACATGCCCTAAGAGCTTCAAATACCTTTATTCGTTCTAACGATATAGTAATTGTGCCCACATAACAAACTTTGATGGACAACAAGTCTTTTGATCTAGTTCAACATTTCCAATAACACACTTTGAAAATTCCATCGTAACGTTCTTAGCTGTTACTGGGATATTGAAATTATGTTGTTGTTTTTTTACAGTCATATAGTACGTTTTGGTTTAGTTTTATACCCCTCCAACCTTCCGTGAAAAATAAAACTTGATACCTTCTTCTGTTCCTAGACATTGCGTCTATGCTATGTTGACAACCGCAAAAACAGACCACGTTAGTTTCGCTGTTTTGGACCATTGGTACCAAGCAAATAATGCCGGCATAACCAAAATTACAGATTTGACCCAAAGTCTCAAATCCAAACCACCAGTACCATGAAATTCGGCGTTTGGAGATTAAAAAACATACTCTTTTTACTTTTACCGACTTTTATTTTACTTTTAAAATTCCAAACAAAGCAAAAAAAGCCGTTGAAATCAGAACTTAGTTCTTTTCTAATGGGGTTTCGAATGGCAAATACGAAGTCTTCAATTTCAATTAATAATTCTCCTTGTAGTTTCAGGGTCTGCAGTCTCTGGTCCTCCTGCCTTGATGTCTCTGAACTTGATGCCAGTCGAATTTCAGCAAAGTGGAAAACGTCCTGGTAGTACATTTTCAGAAAGTGATCATACGCCAAAAAGACAACGATTTAATTCAATATGAGCTATATTCTTTTTTTTCTGTTTTTACCGGTTTTTGCGTTAGACTTTATAGCCGCGCGGAGTGAGTTTTTGAATTTGAATAAAAATCTTATGTTCTCTTCTTTAATTTGTTTTTCGATACTTGGAAACAGATGCAACTTTAAATCGATACTTGGAAACAGATGCAAGTCGTGATCCAAACTTTCTAACCTATAAACTTGATAGATAATGCTCTTTGTTTGAGTAGCACTTTTGTCATTCTAACAAAGATTTTGTTAGCTTTAAATTTGGCATCTTTAAGAAGCTAATTTATGATGGGTGGGAAATATCTTGTAACCGCCAATTTCCAGCTTATATTGTTCCTAAAACAAAAAGATTAGATATCAAGTTTGAGTCACATTTTCATTTGGACACTTCCAAATCAAGACACTTCAAATTCGGCTTCTGCCACGACACTTCCTGGAATTTTACATCAAAATCTTCAGCTTTAGCAGTGGTCACAATAGAAGTAGTAGTAGTAATACTATTACTAAGTAAAAAGAACATGCACATATCGCCTTTGGTCAATAGGTCATTCCTCTCGTCATTTTCTATGCATTACTATTATCCCCTCATATTCCCCATATCTCTAGAATTCTGGAAAATTACCACTTGTCTGAAAACTTGTTTTGAACAGAATCCGTCTTATTTTGGAAGGAGAAGGCTATTAGAGACCCAAAACAATGCTAAAATATTTTATTTCGCTGATTAATTGTATACTTGCAGCTATGATTCCTTGGGCAAATGAAAGATATTTAGTATGAAGGGAGTTGTCGTAAAAACTTTACGAGGAGCTCATGTGACTAAAAATTTAAAGTTCTAGTGCCTTTTTAAGAGATACAAGTGACTGGAGTGTAACTAGAGTGACTATCAAAGCAAACAAAGTATCAGAGCAAACTAAGTATTAAAGTAACAATAAACAAGTTGCATAACTAATAGCCATTTTCCCGGGGGCTGGGGGCTCAACCCCGTAAGCATAGTTATTTGGCTTTTGGACTATTTAGAAGAAGAAATGGCTTTCTAAAAATTTTGACCGGATACGTTTGAGGAAAGAGGGGAGGGGGGGCTGTTTGCCCTTTCATCACTTTTTACTCTTAAAAAAGAAACTAGGACTTCCAATTTTCAATCGAGTGAGCCTACTCTAAAGTTGATGCTACCACTCTTTCCACATTAACCTTATATGATTACAAAAGGCAACTTGCATAAGTTACAGCCCTCGTCCCGAGGGCTGGGGAGGGTATCAAACTCAGAACCAAAGTTATTTGACATATCGAATGAACCTTCCCTAAAGTCTATACGACTACTCCTTCCATAATAACCTTACATGTTAACAATAGACAGCTTGTATAAATTACAGCCCTTGCCCTGGGGGCTGGATTTTTTGTCAACCCCGGAGGCATATATATTTGACCTTAGGACTATTTTGAAATAAATAGTTTACTTGCCCTCCAATTACTTTCGACTCTTAAACAGGGAACAAGAACTTTCCAGTTCAATTTCCAATCGAATGAGCTTCCTGCGCAGTTTATACGATCACCCCTTCTATCAAAACCTCATAAACCCCCGGGACATAAATAACAGCCCTTGCCCCGGGCTCTGGGGAGATGTTTCAACCTCGGAGGTATTGTTATCTGATAATTGGACTATTTTACATAAAATGGCTGTCTCAAAATCAATCGGATGCATTGAGGGAAAACAGGGCGTGGGGGGATTGTTGCCCTTCGATCAGTTTTGACTGTTAAAAAGTGACTTAGAACTTTCAATTTCAAATCAAACGAGCCTTCTCTGAAGTTTACTTGACCACTCCTTCCATAAAAACCTTATATGTCCCCGGGGCATAACTTAAAATCCTCACCCCCAGGATCTGGGGGGCTGTGTCAACCCCGGAGACAGTGTTATATGATCTTTGAACCATTTTGAACAAATCGGCTATCTCAAAATTTCGATCGTATGCATTTTAGGAAGAGGGCGCGGGGGGATAGTGGCCCTCCGACCACTATTGAGTCTTAAAAATGGAATTAGAATTTTCCATTTCTAATCAAGTGAGTCTCCTTCAAAGTTCATACGACCATCCGTTCCATAAGAACCTTATATGTCCCCGAGGCATAACTTACAATCCTTACCCCTGCGATCTGGGGGGCTGTGTCAACCCAGGAGGAATTGTTATATGATCTTTGGAGTCTTTTGAACAAAATGGCTATCTCAAAATTTCGATCGTATACATTTTAGGAAAAAGGCGTTGGGTAGTTGCCCTCCAACCACTTTTGACTCTTAAAAATAAAATTAGAATTTTCCATTTCCAGTCAAGTAAGCCGCCTTCAAAGTTCAAACGACCATCCCTTCTATAAAAACCTTATATGTCCCTGGGACATAACTTAAAACCCTTACTCACCTTACTCACGGGCATTGTTATGTCATACATAGATTGTTTTAAAAAAATGCCTATCTCAAAATTTTACCTTATAAGGCTACAGAGTATAACTTATAACATCCAGGCTCTGGGGGAATGTCGAGCCTGGGGTTTTTGTTATCTGATCTTAAGACTATTTTGAACAAAATAGCATCTCAAATTTTGATCAGATGCACTTGGGGAAAAGAGGGCGTTGGGAGGGGGAGGGCTAATTGCCCCCGATCACTTTTGACTCTTAAAAAGTATACTAGAAATTCTGATATCCAATCAAATAAGCCCCGTCCGAAGTTTATACGACAACCCCTTTCATATAAAGTGCCTCTGGCAGGGGTGAATCTCCAGCATTTTTATGGGGGGGGGCAAGAGGGGTCCATATCCAGATAGTCAAAGGGCATTGGATGTAAAACAATTTTTGTCTTTACATTATCGGGGGGGGGGGGCAACTGTCCCCCTTTGCCACCCCCCTAACGGCGCCCCTGGCCTCTGGGGCAAAAATAATAATAAATAAATGATAAAACATTGAAGCCTTATGTCCTTTTCCATAGGCAACGCAACAGCGTAGTCGCTGATGAGGAGTTGGCATCTTCTGGTATTGGATATGCCCGTTATTGGCTTTCGATGAATTTGAAGATAAGAACAGTTTGAGTTCCATGTCGCTACGGAGAGAGACGTGCAAGTCAAAATAGATTGTTAGAGGATGGTCATCTTCAAGGATGAGGCGTAAGGAATAATTTGTGGTTGTTTTAAGTTTTAATTACAGTAGAACTTAATTTATGGTCGTCTTAAGTTTCAATATGTCTCTTTACTTTTCTTTGAAAAATTAATTTTTCGAAAAAAAACGTTCAACCAATTTTGGCTTGTTCTTGATTGTAGAAATTTTATTATTGGTATATATAATGGGTACTTTTCTTGTTAGCGAAGTGGTTGGCGCGCTGGGTTGAAAATTCTTTGTCCAAGGGGCATGGACTTGACCCCTGGTGTGTCCAGTTATTTGGTTTGGGACAGGGGTCAGTGGCGTGACTCTGTAAGCTCAGTCAGAGTCGACCCAGCTCTAGATGGGTACATGGAGAAATGTGAGGAAGGTAAGCGGGAAGGGTGCGCGACAGCAATGATCGCTGGCCCCCAATACACTTCCTGGCTGAAGGGCCACGAAACGGAAATCAGCACCGCCGGTTTGTACCTTAAGGGTCTAGTCCCGTCATACTTACTTATTTACTGACCTTTCCGGTGTTTCAGGTGTTTAGCTAAACAGTTCGGACAGTGGTTCCCTCCAATTTCGGATCCTAATCCAACATTTGTAAAATCCTGCTGCTCCTCTGGTGATTTTTTATTTTCTATTCACGATTTTACTTGTATTCACCAGAAGAAAACTTAAAAGGCCATTAACTTGTCATCTAAATAAGCTTCCAAAGAATAAGTCATCCATGAAAGAGGAACATGAAAAATGGATAATAACTAAATAATTATGTTTCCAAATATATAATAGAGAACTGAAATACAGAAATGATCCTGACGCGTCATGTCTGCGACAGAGATTTTATATCAGACTCACTTTAGTCAGCAAAAGACTCCAATTTGTCTCAACTCTTTTCGTTTAGTGATAACAAGTCGATTTCGCTTCTTCGATAACAAATCATTGACATCACTAAAGCCACATTCAGCTAAATATAAAGATGGGATTGGTAACAACAATTATCTTGCACACTTAGTTGAATGTGGGTATTTAGTTTCTGTCTCGTCAAAAAGCCACGCCACCATTCCTTTTATACTGAATGAAATATTAATGGACTCTCCAATTTGCATTTGCGAGAGTTCCTCTTGCTCTGAATATCACATATATCCACAAGCACTGGCTGCCTCACCCATGATGGAAAATATTTTTTTTTTGTCAAAAATTACGCTCCTTAAAATCAGAAGCCATTATTTTTAATGATCCATAATGACAAGTTAAATAACAGCAGTCGCCTTGCATTTCTTAGCCTATTGAGCTGGTCAAAAATTTTGTGAGAAATAATTTTTGACATGCCTCAATAAATTTAACGAAGCCAAAGATCCTCGTCTTTATATCAACTAGTTTTATTTAATCCTTCAAATTGCTTATTCAACGGATTTATTTTCCAAAGATTAATTTTCCAAAAAATCGCTCCTTTACAGGGTTGTCGTTACTAAGAAACATTAATATCAGGAATACGACAGGATACTACGACCTTTAGGCGTAAGACTAACAACATGAGAACGTCACTTTAGTCTGTCTTTCTAGTTTGATACAGTTTACATTTATTCTGGTTTGTGATTGTTGTTGTAATCATTTCGTTTGATCATTTTTGTTTGTTTGGTTCGTGTTAAAAACATGTTCGTATTGAAATATCCATTTATATATATAATGGTTACAAGTTTATTCAATAATAAACAAAAAAATTGTTCTATGTCAAAATTTTGGTAGAAGCATACGATACGAAAACTACTCTTTTGATTAAAAAAGTTTAAAAAAATTCGCGTAACAGTTAATACCTCGTATACTGATTGCGGGTACTGCATACCCGGGTATGGATAGTAGCCACCAGTAGGGTACGGAGCCCCCGCCATTGGATACGAGGGGCTTACTAGCCGATAAGATGTTTGTCAGTTCGCTGGGGGAAGAGGAGCTGGTCTTGACGGTAGAAAATGCGATTCTCGTCTTTGCTAAAAATAGCGACAAACATTAAAAATAATTAATTTTTTTAATTAATTTTTCAAATAATTAATTTTTTTTGAATAAAATTTTGTGAACACAAAGACACCTATTTACTTGTTTCAAGACATTGGTTGTTGTGTTTTTTTTTTTTTTTTTTTTTGACAAATATATATATATATATATATATATATATATATATATATATATATATATATATATATATATATATATATATATATATATATATATATATATATATATATATATATATATATATATATATATATATATATATATATATATATATATATATATATATATATATATATATATATATATATATATATATATATATTATATATATATATATATATATATAATACATGAAGACTTTGAATTACCTATGGTTGTCCTAGGTAATTCATATTTTGATGTTGAAGTAGTAAATAAGCTAGTGTAATTATAAAAGGCAATAGGTAGATTTAAAGAGAAAGAGAAAAAAAAAGTACACACAATTTTCAACAGTAGAATTTAAAAAAAAAACTATTCAGAAAACTATTATTTTTCAAACGAATATAGCGAAATTTCTTTCAGGGGAAAGGGAGGCAACTAGGCATTCAAATATGGGCGCTTTTGGCGCCAGTCCTAACCACAGAGAATCGACACAAGGGGTAGACTTAAGTGCAGTGTAGAATGTTAAATGTTAAATATATAAAGTTTAATGAGTTATATGATGTTATATCAGTCGCAAAAAAATCCACTTGGCCAAGATTAGATACAAAAAATAAATAATCAAACAAAATTAATGCTGGGACCCTGGCTCTAAGCATCAGATAAATGTCCTGCCTCTCTCTCTCTCTCTCTCTATACATATATATATATATATATATATATATATATATATATATATATATATATATATATATATATATATATATATATATATATATATATATATATATATATATATATATATATATATATATATATATATATATATATATATATATATATATATATATATATATATATATATATATATATATATATATATATATATATATATATATATATATATATATATATATATATATATATATATATATATATATATATATATATATATATATATATATATATATATATATATATATATATATATATGGTATTCAAAGAAGTATTTGTTTCTTTAAAAATCTCTGAAAGAAAACCAAAACTACGTATGAAAATTCAAAAGACTCTAACTAATTCAACTGTGGAAGCAATGGTGTGACGCTGCACAGCGATTGCCTGAAGCCAAGTGAGCATCTGGTTACTTTGAGAATCATTGGTGCCTTTTCACGAAAATTTAGGAGAAGAGGATATTTTTTTTTTTTTTTAATCTAAGGAGAATGGGCAATTTTGTCATTTTCAGTGAAAATACTAATCAAAGGCATTTTTTAATGAAAATGCCGACGAAAAACATATATTTATTTTTTTGGAATCTAGGGGGAAGAGCAAAGAAATTGCGGGGCACATGCTGCCCCCCCCCCCAAATTGACTTCCCTGCGGAGAAAATACTAATCAAAGACATTATACTAATCAAAACATACTAATTAAACTAATCAAAGACATTCAAAGGTTAATGCTTAAATGAGCAAAAAAAAAGCTTTTCTTTTCTAAGTTTCTGTGTTATGATAAGTCTAGTTTCATTAATTTATTAATAATTCAAAAGCTAATTAATTTAGGGAGTTGCCGACAAATTTGTCAGTGGTCACTTGGGCATTGAGGAGTTTTTAGCAACTTTTGAAGGAATGAGAAAGTTAGCCGTTTTCTGACGGACGAAAGCGGAAAAAATGGAAGGAATAATACAGGTTCGTGTAACATTTTAATTTTTTTGACATTAGAGTTTTCTGACATCAACATAGCTTACAATAACCTCCGTATCTCAAAGAATTTTGATGATGCTGATGAAGAATAATGGGGAATTGTTAACTTATTGAAGTCGGGATATTAGTAGATACCTATCAGAAGGTCCCACGAGTACACCATATATGGGCATAGAGTCCCTAGGGAGAACACCTGTGCTGTCAGTCCGACGGGGGTCCATATATGGGCATGGAATCCCCAGGGAGAACACGTTTCCGAGAAATTGATTGCGTAACCTATCCTAACCTCATGAGCTCGTGACGGGACACCAGATATGGGCATAAACTCCCTAGGGGAAATGGTTTTCTGAGAAATTGATTGCGTAATCGAAGTGGAAGTGAATTTCTGATAAATTGATTGCGTAATCGAAGGGGAAGTGAATTTCTGAGAAATTGATTGCGTAATCGATTGCGAATTTTATTGATCCGATAACGGGAAACAAATCACGTGTCTCCTTCTAAGCCAATCAGAAGGCTGGTTACATATTAGCGGCGGAGGATTGCAGAGAATATAAGGAAAGGATTTTTGCTATAGTTTTTTCTATTAGTCTGTGAATTGAATTCAAAGGAGTGAGAAGAAGAACAGTTTGACTTTACTCATTTGGATATATATTTGTGTTGATGATGATGACGAGTGGACTGTTTACCCTCTGAGAAGTTGATAGGGGGGTTGATGACGATGGCACAAGAGCACCAAACATTGCAGTGGAAATCACGAGAGAATCCCGACTTTGTCTGTAATGAGATGAAGTATATGCAATTCATATAATGTCCTTCAGGAAGTTTACAAGGAAGGATCAAATATACTTTACTGCAAAAGTTAATATAGCGCATGTGAATAGACTTCAATGTGCTTTAAGTGCATTAGTGAAACATATCGAAGACAATAAACTGTATCGCTAATTGTACATACATAGTATTATTGTTGTTGTAATTATTCAATAAAATTGTTTCGAAATCGAAAGTGTTCCCTTTCTTTTCGGGTTAGGTTAGAATGCTAAGGCTAACGAATCAAGGTCAGTATAGAGTCAGCTGTTAGAGTGAAAGGATTGAAAAATGAATAAATTTGAGAAAGAGAGGATTAGATCTAATCTAGTGTTTGTGGAAAAACATTTAAGTTTGGATGATGACTTTCTCGAGTTATCTCTTCAACGCAAAATATTCTCGCAGGGAACGCTTGACAATATAATGAAAACTAATTCTCCCCCATTGTACTATTGTATGAAACTTTTAAGATGTGACTCAAATGCTTATACTCAATTTATTGATATATTCATTGGAACAAAGCAGAATAATATCGTGGATACACTTTTGAAAACATTGCCAATGGATTCAATGTAGATGGCTCCCCCCACCATTCAAAAGAGGTTACGTTAAAGAGTAACTCCTCTCCCAGTCCTCCTCCCTGAATTTATCCATTGGCAGGGACGATCAGTTTTGTGTTAGCTGTGATAGAGTCAAGTGACATTGGAAACCAAAAAAAAGGTTCTATACATGTCCACTATGCAAGCACACTCTTGGCAGTTGGACTCAATGTAAGAATTGTTCAATTGTAGATGAATATAATGAAAAGTATAAATTATTTATCCCATGTAAATTACATAGAGGCTATGCATAGCAGATTAAAGGGTATAATTCAAGTTTTGAAGAGATTTTTGACTCTCACCCTAGAGGTGAGACCACCAGGTAACATAAATATCACCAAACTTAAAATCACTACACTTGTTTATCTTCTCTTCTACCAATGCCTGTGCTTCCTCCGCTTGGCTCTGGATCGGTCGTCCTCGACAAGTCTTCTACTGTAGGACCACCATGGTCTAGATCGTCTAACATCCGCATTTGGTTTTCAAAGTTGACGTCCCCAAGATTCGTAGAAATTCATTGTGCACAGCACAATCAAAAACAAAAATTTTATTGCTCTCACGAATTTACATTTGAGAGGAGCAGAGAATCAGTTTCTGGCACTTGTGATGATGCCAGCCATCGTGAAAAATTGGCTGCACTAGCCTCTTAATTTCCATCTGTGGAAACAACCCCACATCTCAATCAAAAAGTAAACTGCCCCTTGGCATAATTTCAAATAATCTAAGGCCGAAAATACAAAGGCCTGTGACAACGATAGGGGTACTGGAAATGAAGTAAAATTTTTGGCGAACCATGAATCGCCTTTTTTCTGGGTTCCCTCCCCTGGGATAATTATCTGAAGAATATACATTGATGCTAATTGAAAATGAAATTTGGGTACATCTCCCACTGAATACAATTTGCCGGAAACAATTGTCGGTTCCCATGAAGAATAATAACTATGAATAGGGTTACTGGACAAAGGTTTGGGTGAAGTATGAAGTGACTGGGAGAGAGTATCCCCCAAGGACTCCAGATCAGAAAGGCAAAATCCCGGTAAAGGGATCACAACTTGCCCGCCAGTTGTGCGTTGAGGGAAAGGGCTATCTCTCGCGACTTCCCGAAGGGGATCTTCCCCAAGGGATTCCTCCCCCTCATAAAGGAACAAACCCTCTTTTGAGTTGATCAGACCAATATCAGATTCCTTCCCAAATCTTTCCAATCCGACTCGACATTCCATATCTCCCAACTTTCCCCCAACCTGTTGTAGGTCATTCATCTCTATTTTGTAACCATCTTGTTTTATTCCCCATGGGTCTTTGACCTCTTTTTCCCCCTTATTATTTATGTTTTCAAGGCACAGCCCATCCAACATTTTATTTTTCGCCACTGCAGGCTGAATGTCCAAATGTTGCCTCTTTTCTACCCTTTTCTTTTCATCTCTACTTTTCTCAATTCTGTCTTTCGTGCAAAATAATGAATCATCGTTAAATCTGATTTGGACTCCAGTTTCCACCATCTATTTCGTTGAAAATATTTTTTATGCTTTTTAAGATGAATATGGCTGTATTGTTTATTAGAATTTTTATTTCTGTTAGAAATCGTCTATTTATCAATAGGAGTAATGTTCTATCTTAATATTTCGAGTGATTATTCATTTTAATTTCTTTTGGTTTCTTAGTTTTGGCTATTCATTGAAACTAATTTCTGTCTGTTTCCTGCTTAAGTTATTGTAGGACTTAATTGCGGCGCGTTTTAGGCTTTAAGATTACTCTTCACTTTTCATAAGAAAACTACTTTTTGCGAAGACATTTTTAAAATTCAATTATGCTAAGAAACTACTTTGTTGCATTTTGATTTATAATCAGATATAGATTAAAGTTATTCTCTGATTATTTTGGGCAAAATAACGGAAAGATTTGAAAAGCTTGCCTTCCGGGGTTAGAAGTTTTAGCATTTTCCTGACGAAATCAGATTTTGAAAGTCAGGTTTAATGAAGTCTGATTTCGACAAGTTTTATTGAATTATTTTAAGCAGTCAAAAAGAACTCTCTAGTGACATTGAATCCAAGATCTTTATTGTTTAAACTTTTACAATAGTATAAAGTAGTATAAAGCTGTTTTCTGACAAATATTTGAGTTTCGAACACTCCTTGGAAATTACAACTAGAATATATTTTGTGGGTTGACTTACAGCTCAGTGGCGTATACAATTATTTCAATTTCAAATTAATAATTATTTCAATTAGAATTATTTCAAGTTCAATTAGATTTCAATCTCAATTGAAATTTCATTGAAATCGAAATTTCAATTAAATTGAACAATCAATTTCAATTTAATTTTATTTCAAATTTAATGAAAATATTTCAATACCAATTTAATTGTTTCAATTTTAATTTTAAAGAGCAATAAGCCCACAAAGAATGCAAATATTTTGGTCGAGACCTTCCTCAACTGTCCTCAGTGCAAAAAGTAAATAAAGAGGAATAAAATACAGATAAAATTCCTAAGGACGAAATAAAAACAAAAAGAACCTCAAAATCAAAACACTAAGCTGAAATAGGCCCTCTTTAGGCAGCAAGGACAGGAGAGGGCCTATTTTAATTTAGATAATTTTTTGGGTATCATTCGACACATGCTTTCTTATTCGAATTTTATAAAGTATCAACTCATTTGTTTTTTATGATTTAAGATTTTATTTTTTAGGTTTTTAAGATTTATTTTAAATCCCGTCAGAGTAATAACAGGTTGGTTCACACTAGTGATTCCAGAAGGTCCGCCGTTACCACGATCATTAAAAAAAAACAGACCACGTTAGTTTCGCTGTTTTGGACCATTAATACCAAGCAGATAATGCCGGAACAACCAACATTACAGATTTGACCCAAAGTCTCAAATCCAAACCATCAGTACCATGAAATTCGGCTTTTTCAGATTAATAAACATACTGTTTTTACTTTTATCGACTTTTATTTCACTTTTAAAATCCCAGATGAAGAAAAAAAAATATTTTCTATATAACTTAGGGTTTATTCTGGCCCATTGGGGGGGCGGGGGGCTGGTGTAGCATTACAATGGCAGGGATTATTGCATTTGGAGAGAGCATTGAATGGGGGCAAATATCTTCTGAGCTAAATAGCAAAATTCTTCTTCTATTAAATTCAGAAAATTCTTCTTTAATTAAGTTGGTTTTAAATTCAAGATACCAAAAACAACAAAATCCGCTATCTTTTCTATATAGTTTAGAGTATGTCTGGTTCCATTAGTGGGAGGGCGCTGGAATAGAATTATAATGACAGTGAATATCGCATTTAGAAAGAGCATTGAATGGGGGTCTCGAATAGTGTGGTTTTTATTGCCATCTGATTTTCACCCTGTACAATGGCTTAACCCTATTTAGTCAATTCCTTCTTCTGAGCTATACATTGAAATAAAAATAAGTTCTACCTTCATTACATTCAGAGAATATATATTGATTGATTCCCAGGGGCTCCTAAGGTTGAGCTGTGTTGGAACCCCATAAACATTCCACTTCTCCCTAACTCCTACCCTTTCATGAGGGCAGTTATAACCCCCGAGCTGTTTTAACAAGGTTGTTGATTTACTTATTTCTTGTCTTTCTTTTGATCGTTATAAATACCGATGAATAGAAATAATGCTAAAAACTAATGCCAACTCTATCCATCAGCAAAGTTTTCATTTGGCTTGGAGAACTGGTATGCAGTTAAATTGGAAGAAACCCTGGAAACAAATTGAAAAAGAGAAATTTGTGAATAAAACTATGTAGAAATTTATTTTTTAGATTTTAGTGTAGGACTCAGACAGAAAAAAACATATCATATACTAGCCTTTGAAATCAGAACTTAGTTCTCGCCTAATGGGGTTTCGAATGGCAAATACGAAATCTTCAATTTCAATTAATAATTCTCCTTGTAGTTTCAGGGTCTGCAGTCTCTGGTCCTCCTGCCTTGATGTCTCTGAACTTGATGCCAGTTGAATTTCAGCTAAGTGGAAAACGTCCTGGTAGCACATTTCAAAAAAGTGATAATGCGCAAAAAAACAACGTTTTTATTAAATATGAGCTACATGTTTTTTTTTTGTTTTCATCGGTTTTTCCGTTGACTTTTTATAGCCGCGCGGAGTGAGTTTAACTATAAAATTGTATTTGTATTTTATACAATTGTATTTGAATAAAAATCTTATGTTCTCTTCTTTAATTTGTTTTTATACTTTAAATCGATACTTGGAAACAGATGCAAGTTGTGCTCCTAACTTTTCTAACCTGTAAACTTGATAGATAATGCTCTTTGTTTGAGTATCACTTTTGTCATTCTAACAAAGATTTTGTTAGCTTTAAATTTGGCACCTTTAAGAAGCTAATTTATGACGGGCGGGAAATATCTCGTAACCACCAATTTCCAGATTTTATTGTTCCTAAAGCAAAAAGATTAGATATCAAGTTTGGGTCACATTTTCCTTTGGACACTTCCAAATCAGGCGATACTGAATATTAAATAGAATAAAATTTAATTCTAAATAGAAAATTAAATTATTAAGGATTGGATGTGAAAAAAAAACCGAACACACCGATTTGAATAATCAAATACAGGGGGTGATATTCGGTTCACAAGTTTCACTAGCACAACAAAATTATCTATTTTGGTTCACTACGCTATAAGACTTGTCAATAAGCTTGTGGATGTATAATTCAATGGAACATCTTTCTTTCGAATACCTTTTTTTAATTTTTAATTTAATCCCACCTCCTCTCCTCTTAGTGGCACCAATAATACTAATAAAAATATTTAAACATTTACTAAAAACTAAATGTCACCTACACTTTAATTTACTTTAAAAATAGCAGCCAAAGAGTGGTCTTCACATTATTGAAGTACTACCTCTAAACCACATTTAAAAATGCTCTCCCGCAGAGGACGTCCTCCCGCTAAAAAAAAGTCGCCGCTTACGGTGGCCACTTTAAAATATCAAATAACAAACTTTCTTTAATCCCAATTCTTCGAAAAGGTCATTAATATAAAATCATTTATCCCCCCCCCCAAATCTGCAATATCTGCTTTGTCTTTTTGCTTTTGCTTCATACAACTAGAAGTAAATCACCTTCGTTTTTTTATTTTTTAAATTATATTAGTTTTATCGTTTTTTCTAACAAACAAAAACAAAAAAGTTGGAATTTGGAAAAACAAATCTTGGTTCTGTTTTACGAAGTTAAATGGGTATTTATCGATATTAATAATGGTGAAAAACATCAATTCAGCAGATTTTGGTGTTTTCTCGTGTGTAATCTCTTCTGTTGCTAAAAAAAGGAAGTGGTTGTTTAAATTATTCCTCGAATGAATTCTGTTCTAATTATCTGTCACTGCAAGTTCATTTTGACAGCCTCTGCGTGAAGATAAAATCTCGGATAAACCTCCGTAAAAATAAAAAATAGCTTCTTAAATAATGGCTTAAAGGCTGTCTAATGTTTAGAATTTTAGTACAGGATTATTATAAAATCACGCACTTTTTTTTTGGGGGGGGGGGTGACATTTGTAGAAAAGAATTTAAAAGTTTTATTTTATAATATCTTCTGATAAGCAACTTTGAGATTAATAAATAATATGTTTCATTGTTGCATTAGTGCCCTAGAAGAAGCTCTATAACTCTTTTAAAACTAAGTAAGGTTTTCAAATTTTAAATTGAGTCCTCATGATATTCCCTATATCTCTAGAATCCTAAAAAACTGGCGCTTTACTGAAAACTAAGTTTCTTGAGCTTTTGGGCACTCACATTCCAGGGATAGAAAATATAAAATTAGTTTATGTAGAACATGCTTACTCAGGCAGAAAGGATACGGTAAATAAGCACGGAAAAGGGCTCATTAAAAATGAGAAATCAGCTAAGTCTCATTTAAATTGGGAAGGTATTAATAATTTAATGATAGTTCCTTATTCTACAACTAAAAACTGCAGGGTATCAGTCATAGTAGTATATCCTCCTAAAGAACCGACTAAATGAGATAGTAGGGACTGAGATGAATTTTGGCGCCCTTTTGACAATCTGTCTGCATATAGTATGTGTGATTTAGTTCAGCTTCTGCCACGACACTTCCTGGAATTTTACATTAAAATCTCCAGCTTTAGCAGTGGTCACAATAGAAGTAGTAGTAGTAATAATATTACTAAGTAAAAGGAACATGCACATATCGCCTTTGGTCAATAGATCATTCCTCTCGTCATTTTCTATGCATCACCATTATCCCCACATATTCCCTATATCTCTAGAATTCTGGAAAACTACTACTTGTCTGAAAACTTTGTTTTGAAAAGAATCCTTCTTATTTTGGAGGTGGCTATTAGAGAGCCCAAATAATGATAAAATATTTTTATTTCGCTGATTAATAGTATACTTACAGCTATGATTCCTTGGGCAAATGAAAGATATTTAGCATAGAGGGAGTTGTCGTAAAACCTTTACGAGGAGCTCAAGTGATTAGAAATTTAAAGTTCTAGTGCCTTTTTAAGAGATACAAGTGACTGGACTGTAACTGGAGTGACTATCAACGCAAACAAAGTAAACTACGCATTAAAGTAACAATAAACAAGTTGCATCACTAACAGCCCTCACCCAGTAAATCTGTAAACAAAAGTATTAAAGTAAGAATAAGCAACTTGCATAAATAATAACCCTTTTCCCGGGGGCTCAACCCCGTAAGCATAGTTATTTGGCTTTTGGACTATTTAGAAGAAAATGGCTTTCTAAAAATTTTGACCGGATATGCTTGAGGAACGAGGGTGGGGGGGGGGGTGCTGTTGGCCCAGGGATCACTTTAGACTCTTAAAAAAGAAACTAGGACTTCCGATTTTAAATCGAGTGAGCCCACTCCAAAGTTGATACAACCCCCCTTTCCACAAAAATCTTATATGTTTACAATAGGCAACTTGCATAAGTTTCAGCCCTCGCCCCGAGGGCTGAGGAGGGTATCAAACCCGGAACCAAAGTTATTTGACATTTGGACTATTCTAAACAAAATGGCAATCTCACAATTTCGATCGAAACTATTTTGGGAAAAAAAGAGTATGAGGGGTGGTTGCCCCATGATCACTTTTGACTCTTAAAAACGGATTTAGAACTTTCGGTTTAAAATCGAATGAACCTTCCCCAAAGTCTATACGACTGCTCCTTCCGTAATAACCTTATATTTTAACAATAGAAAGCTTGCATAAATTACAGCCCTTGCCCTGGGGGCTGTTTTTTTTCCAACCCCGGAGGCATATTTATTTGATCTTAGGACTATTTTGAAATAAATAGCTTACTTGCCCTCCAATTACTTTCGACTCTTAAACAGGGAACAAGAACTTTCCAGTTCAATTTCCAATCGAATGAGCTTCCTGCGCAGTTTATACGATCACCCCTTCTATCAAAACCTCATAAACCCCCGGGACATAAATAACAACCCTTGCCCCGGGCTCTGGGGGGGGCTGTTTCAACCTCGGAGGTATTGCTATTTTATACTTGGACTGTTTTAAATAAAATTACTATCTCAAAATCAATCAGATGCATTGAGGGAAAACAGGGCGGGGAGGGATTGTGGCCCTCTGATCAGTTTTGACTCTTAAAAAGTGAATTAGAACTTTCAATTTCAAATCAAATGAGCCTCCTCTGAAGTTTATACGTCCACCACTTCCATAAAAACCTTATGTCCCCGGGGCATGACTTAGAATCCTTACCCCCGGGGTCTGGGGGGGGGCTGTGTGAACCACGGAGGTAACGTTATATAATCTTTGGACTATTTTGAACAAAATGGCTATTTAAAAATTTCGATCGTATGCATTTTAGGACGAGGGTTTGGGGGGATAGTTGCTGTCCGACCACTTTTGACTCTTAAAAATGGAATTAGAATTTTCCATTTCCTCTCAAGTGAGCCTCCTTCAAAGTTCATACGACCATCCCTTCCATAAAAACCTTATATGTCCCCGAGGCATAACTTACAATCCTTACACCTGCGATCTGGGCAGTTGTGTGAAACCTGGAGGCCGTGTTGCATTTAATCTCTAGGGTGTTTACAACGATACGGCTATCTCAAAATTTCGATCGTATACATTTTAGGAAAAGGGCGTGGATTGGGTAGTTGCCCTCCAACCACTTTTGACTCTTAAAAATAAAATTAGAATTTTCCATTTCCAGTCAAGTGAGCCTCCTTCAAAGTTCATACGACCATCCCTTTCATAAGAACCTTACATGTCCCCGGGACATCACTTAAAACCCTTACTCAAGGGCTCTTGGGGTTGAGTCAACCATGGAAGCATTGTTACATGTTCTTTGGACTCTTTTTAACAAAATGGCTATCTCAAAATTTTGATTGGATGCATTAGGGGATATACTCCCGCATAGCTTACAATCCTTACTCCCAGGCTCTGGACGGCTGTGTCAACCCCGGAGGCCTTGTTGTATGAAGCTTGAACTATTTTGAAAAAAATGGCTATCACAAAATTTCGATCGGAGGTATTTGGAGAATAGGGCATGGGGGATAGTCTCATTCCGACCACTTTTGACTCTTAAAAAGAGGTAGTAATTCTCATTTTCCAATCAAGTGAGTCAACTTCAGTTTTTATCACCAAGTCTTCCATAAAAAACCATATATGCCCTTGGGGCATAACTTATAACCCTTGCTGCCCTGGCTCTGGGTGGCTTTGTCAACCCCAGAGGCATTGTTATATGATACTTAGATTGTTTTGAAAAAATCCCTATCTCAAAATTTTACCTTATAAGGCCCCGGAGTATAACTTATAACCCTTGCCCCCAGGCTCTGGGGGTAATGTCGATCCAGGAGTTTTTGTTATCTGATCTTTAGACTATTTTGAGGCAAAATGACTATCTAAAGTTTTGATCAGGTGCATTTGGGGAAAAGAGGGCGTTGGGAGTGGGGGGCTAGTTGCCTCCCGATCACCTTTGACTCTTAAAAAGTACACTAGAAATTCCGATCTCCAATCAAATGAGCCCCCTCCAAAGTTTATACGACAACTTCCTAAAGTACCTCTGGGGAAACAACAACAATAAATAAATGATAAAACATACAAGCCTTATGTCCTTTTCTATAGCCAACGCTACAGCATAGTCGTTGATGAGGAGTTGGCGTCTTCTGGTATTGGGTATGCATGTTATTGGCTTTCGATGAATTTGACGATAAGAAAAGTTGTGTTCCATGTCGCTACGGGAATAATTTGTGACTGTTTTAAGTTTTAATTACAATAGAACTTAATTTATGGTCGTCTTAAGTTTCAATATGCCTCTACTTTTCTTTGAAAAATTCCTTTTTCGAAGAAAAACATTCAACCAAATTTGGCTTGTTCTTGATTGTAGAAAGTTTATTATTGGTTTATATAGTGAGTACGTTTCCGGTTAGCGAAGTGCTTGCCGCGCTTGGATGAGACTTTATCCAGGGGGCATGGGTTCGATCTCTGATGTGGCCAGTTACTTGGTTTGAGACGGAGGTCAGTGGTATGACTCTGTAAGATCAGCCAGAGTCGACCCAGCTCCAAATAGGTACCAGAAGAAATCTGAGGAAGGTAAGCAGGAAGGGTCTGCGACAGCACATGATCGCTGGCCCGCATTACACTTCCTGGCTGAAGGGCCATGAAACGGAAATCAGCACCGCCGGTTTGTACCTTAAGGGTCTAGTCCCGTCATACTTACTTATTTACTGACCTTTCCGGTGTTTAGCTAAATAGTTAGGACAGTGGTTCCCTCCAATTTCGGATCCTAATCCAACATTTGTAAAATCCTGCTGCCCCTCTGGTGATTTTTTATTTTCTATTCATGATTTTACTTGTATTCATCAGAAGAAAACTTAAAAGGCCATTAACTTGTCATCTAAATAAGCTTCCAAAGAATAAGTCATCCATGAAAGAGGAACATGAAAAATGGATAATAACTAAATAATTATGTTTCCAAATATATAATAGAGAACTGAAATACAGAAATGATCCTGACGCGTCATGTCTGCGACAGAGATTTTATATCAGACTCACTTTAGTCAGCTTAAGTCTCAACTCTTTTCGTCTAGTGATAACAAGTCGATTTCGCTTCTTCGATAACAAATCATTGACATCAATAAAGCCACATTCAGCTAAATATAAAAATGGGATAGGTAACAACAATCATCTTGCAGACTTAGTTGAATGTGGGAATTTAGTTTCTGTCTCGTTACAAAGCCATGCCATCATTCCTTTGATACTGAATGGAATATTAATGGACTCTCCAATTTGCATTTGCGAGAGTTCCTCTTGCTCTAAATATCACATATATCCACAAGCACTGGCTGCCTCACCCATGATGGAAAATCTTCTTTTGTCAAAAAATCGCTCCTTAAAATCAGAAGCCATTATTTTTAATGATCCATAATGACAAGTTAAATAACAGCAGTCGCCTTGCATTTCTTTGCCAATTAAGCTGATCAAAAATTTTGTGAGAAATATTGACATGCCTCAATAAATTTAACGAAGACAAAGATCCTCGTCTTTATATCCACGAGAGTTTTTTTTAATCCTTCAAGTTGTTTATTCAACGGATTTAATTTTCCAAAAATTTCTGTTAAATAGCTCAAAAATGGTTTATCATCAAGTTTTCAGAGGCTTCATTTAAGGCTTGTCACTTAAAAAGTCACTAAGAACATTAAACAAATCCATGAATCTTTTTAAGCAATTCCCCTTTGAAAGTCGCCTTACCTCAGTGTGAAGAAAAATTCTCACGTAGAGAATTTTTCAAATTTAAAAAAATTGACATTTTCAAATTTAAAAAATTGAAGACTGAAGAGATGTTCACATTTTGAATTAGCTTTGATATAACTGACAGATTTTATAACGGAGTACCTCATTAAGTAAAAGTACCTCAAATAGTACCTCATCAAGTAAAAGAGTAATGTTTTTGTCCTCCAAGTTCTCTCTATGAATAACACAGTCCTCTAGTATCATTTCTGGATTCTCGTCTGTCGTCAATTTTAAGCAGCCTTTTTGCCCATCAAAACAGGAGCGCCATCTGCAGCACAAGATGTTATGTTTTCTATTATTATATTATTGACGCCACGGAAGTGGTATAGTAATTATTTTATAAGTAATTATTTAGCTTACCGTATGAATCAGCGATGGAAGTGGTGGCTTTTAATGATTTGCAGCATACCATTTCTTCAGCAAACTCGCCTTTATCAGTATATCATTCATATAGTAGCAGTACAACCTAACTGTCTCTGAGAGTTGATTCATCCGTTTGTAGTGAGAAATTTCTGGATTTCAACTTTTCAACAAATTGGGTTTGAATATACTCAAACCCAAACCCAATACTATTTATTTCATCTGTTCTTCTACTAAAAGTAGTGTTAGTGGATGGCAAGACTTTAACAGCGTTGTCATCGTTTTCCAGGAATGTTTTAAGAAATGCTGATATTTATAGTTTTATTAAATTTCTCCTACAGTATGATCTTTTCCACAGTTGTTAATGATTAGAGATATTTCATAACTAGCAACAAGATACGATTGAGGCTAACCGTTTGTGTATTAAACAGAAACTGTATTGCTGATCTTTTTGTAAATTTATTATTTAAAAACTTTAAATCTTAATTTACATACGCAGTATGTTTCAAATACAACTCAAGACGACCTAGTTTCATTAAATCGTTGGAAAGGCATTGTTGCCATAAGAGGCAGAAAGTTGACTGTTCCTCATGCGTAGCGAATATGAATCCAAATTTTACATATTTCTCCGAATATTGACGAAATTTTGTACTTGTACTATTCATTTTATGAGTTAAATACTATTCAACTATAATTTTGAACTAAGTACTATTCAAACATACACAAACAGCATATTTTTGCTTATGACCTTGGATTATATGCAATTATTAGCGGGGGGTGGGGTACTAATTGGTTAAACTGGAAGAGATTCAAAAATCTATTATAAGGCAAATGTGAAGAAAAACATTTCCTGCGTTTTATGCAGTAATAATTTTGTTGGTATAGTGTTTGGTACCGCAAGGACACAAGCTTACTGTCACCCAAATAATAATGCATTGCGTATTTTATAATGCCTTGTTTGAAAAAAATTTTTATAATGTTTACCTATATTTTGCATAATAATGCTTATGTTTTATATTTCTATACAATTATATCGCTTCTTAACTTGACTTCTTTCTTTGTCCTTCTATAATGTATGACTAAAAGAAAAATCGAATAATACTGCAAAAGGGTCTGTTTGCTTTCCCAGCATCATCAAGTGAGGATTCGACAAATAAAAATATTAGTATCTCAATATCTTGGTGCAAAACGTGTTTGCTCGTAACTGAAGATATTACGAATGTCTAAGAATATTACATGCCTGCTGCTTAGATGAATGCCAGTAAAACCGGAAACGGCTCGTTTGTCATGGGGAAACATAGATTGCTATTACCAATAAGCAATTTGCCTGAAATTGTCTGAATATGAAACTGCGCAAAGATTCAGTCTTTGCTTTGGTATAGTTAGCCAAAGAATGCAGGTCCTGCCCATTACCCACCAAAATATTCCCATGCTCCACCGGTAGGGCGCGTGCCCCACGTTGGGAATCACGGAGTTAAATCCAATTTTATTTTTATTTCTTAAGTTGTAATTTATTTCTTATTGGGGACCATGCCATCCCTGAAAGTACAGTTATTTGACCTCTAGACTGTTTAGAGCAAAATGCCTATCTCAAAATTTTAATTGTATTTTTGAGGGGGGCAGCTAGAATGGGCGTGGGACCAGAGTTGTTACCCTTCGATTACTTTTGAATTTTAAAAAGGACATTATAACTTGTATGTTAAAGTGGTGACATGCTGCCCAAAATGGCCTACCTCAGGGCAGGGGGACAACATTAACTGCATTCTTAAGGCACTTTCTTTGACATTTTCTTGTGTGTAGCCTAGACTATATTTGCCACAAGACCTAAACATTTTCTTAAAACCAAACAAAACTGAGCAATAAAATCAAGTTAAAAATAAAATATTACCCAAATCTCCAACATAACATTTACAATTTGCAATAGAATGAAGTTTGTACGACCACTACTTCCAAAAGAAGTGGCTCTGGGAAAAAAATAAGAAAACATTGAAGCCTTACGGCTCTATTACAAGCGACGATATAGTATAGCATTCAGAAATTGAATATGTGAGATCGCTGGATTTACTAACAGAGAAAGACATTTCAGCAGGTTACAAAAAAGCATTTAGAAAATTAATTCCGAGAGGTTCTCTTGCTACTGCATCTAAATATCACATATATCCACAAGCACTGGCTGCCTCACCCATGATGGAAAATCATTTTTTTTGTGAAAAAATCGCTCCTTTACAGGGTTGTCGTTACTAAGAAACATTAATATCAGGAATACGACAGGATACTACGACCTTTAGGCGTAAGACTAACAACATGAGAACGTCACTTTAGTCTGTCTTTCTAGTTTGATACAGTTTACATTTATTCTGGTTTGTGATTGTTGTTGTAATCATTTCGTTTGATCATTTGTGTTTATTTGGTTCGTATTAAAAACGTGCAAGTGAAGGCTTGTGATTATATAGTCCAGAAATGTATGGATGACTTTTGTACTGACTTTTCTATCGAGGCAAAGACAACAATGCCCACAACACAGTAAATATGCATTTATATATATAATGGTTACAAGTTTATTCAATAATAGACAAAAAATATTCTACATCAAAATTTTGGTGGAAGCATACGATACTAAAAACTACTCTTTTGATTAAAAAAGTTTAAAAAAATTCGCGTAACAGTTAATACCTCGTATACTGATTATGGGTACTGTATACCCGGGTATGGATAGTAGCCACCAGTAGGGTACGGAGCCCCCGCCATTGGATACGAGGGGCTTACTAGCGGATAAGGTGTTTGTCGGTTCGCTGGGGGAAGAGGAGCTGGTCTTGACGGTAGAAAATGCGATTCTCGTCGTCTTTGCTAAAAATAGCGACAAACATTAGAAATAATTAATTTTTTAATATATACATACAAGTAATTTACTTTGTAATACTAACATCCTTGGAAAACTCCTCAGCATTTCAGAAATTTGACAATATACCTTTCACAATCTGAAAAGCATGGATATCCCATAGCCTTTACCATAGTCTTAAATCATGCCATCGCTTTTTTAGAGTTATAGGTGGTATACATTACAAAAATAAAACTAATTTGCTTTTTTTCTCTCTTGACCTTTTTGTGAATAAAATTTTGTGAACACAAAGACACCTATTTACTCGTTTCAAGACAATGGTTGTTGCATTTTTTTTTTTTTTTTTTTTGACAAAAAATATATATATATATATATATATATATATATATATATATATATATATATATATATATATATATATATATATATATATATATATAATACATGAAAAACCAAAGTCTTTCAACTAAATGAAAGACTTTGAATTACCTATGGTTGTCCAAGGTAATTCATATTTTGATGTTGAAGTAGTAAATAAACTAGTGTAATTATAAAAGGCAATAGGGAGATTTAAAGAGAAAGAGAAAAAAAAAGTACACATGATTTTCAACAGTAGAGTTTAAAAAAAAAACTATTCAGAAAACTATTATTTTTCCAACGAATATAGCGAAATTTCTTTCAGGGGAAAGGGAGGCAACTAGGCATTTAAATATGGGCGCTTTTGGCGTTACATTAAAATATGGGCATATTACTTCACAGTCCTAACCACAGAGAATCGACACAAGGGGTAGACTTAAGTGCAGTGTAGAATGTTAAATGTTAAATATATAAAGTTTAATGAGTTATATGATGTTATATCAGTCGCAAAAAAATCCACTTGGCCAAGATTAGATACAAAAAATAAATAAAAAAACAAAATTAATGCTGGGACCCTGGCTCTAAGCATCAGATAAATGTCCTGCCTCTCTCTCTCTATGCATATATATATATATATATATATATATATATATATATATATATATATATATATATATATATATATATATATATATATATATATATATATATATATATATATATATATATATATATATATATATATATATATATATATATATATATATATATATATATATATATATTCAGCTTCTTTAATACGGCATACTATGGTTTGAATTTAAGCAAATTGGAACTTATTTCAAAGAAACAACCTATTTTCCAAGGTTTCAACCTATTTCATAGTCTCTTACTAGGTTGCCGCTACCGATGCAACCCTGATAAGGTCAGGTCATTTCAGGCTTTCAAAAATTAATTTGAATTGGTAGTTGAATCCTAAAACTCTGTCCTTAATTTGGGCTGTAGGGATATTTCTGAAGATCTCATCCCCTTATACAAGGGAATGTCATGAAAACAAAGTGGCCTGGAAGGTTGGAGGGTCGAGGCGGGGATTTTGAAAACCTTATCGTGATATAATTTGGATCCATTACTGATAATTCCATTTACACAACACGTCTAGCCCTTTTGAGTTACTAAAAAACCCTTCTTCTCGGCTTTAATTATTATAATACTACCCAAATAACAATTATCATTCCTGAATCAGCTTCAGCGGATTCACTCTACCTCGTTTGACCTTTTTTTCTAACGTATTTTGAAATATGGAATTCCTCTGGGCTAGAGTTCATTCTTTACTAGCTTACATCTGATGCTGCAGCGATGATTTTGTATAGTGTTTAAATAAACCTCATAATCATTTCTAAAAAGCAAAATTTACAATATGAATAGAGTTTGCGACATCAGAATAGTGAACGAAAAAAATAAACGTCACTAAAATGATAACATTAAAAAAAAGCGTACCACGCAATATCCCGACTTCAATAAGTTAACAATTTCCCATTATTCTTCATCAGCCTCATCACAATTCTGCGAGATATGGAGGTTATTGTAAGCTATGTTGATGTCGGAAAACTCTGTCAAAAAAATAAAAATGTTGCACGAACCTGTATTATTTCTTCCATTTTTTCCGCTTTCGTCCGTCGTAAAGCGGCTAACTTTCTCATTCCTTCAAAAGTTGCTAAAAACTCCTCACTGCCCAAGTGACCACTGACAAATTTGTCGGCGACTCCCTACATTAATTAGCTTTTGAATTATTAATAAATTAATGAAACTATACTTATCATAACACAGAAACTTAGAAAAGAAAAGCTTTTTTTTGCTCATTTAAGCATTAACCTTTGAATTTATTTGATTAGTTTAATTAGTATGTTTTGATTAGTATAATGTCTTTGATTAGTATTTTCTCCGCAGGGAAGTCAATTTGGGGGGGGAGCATGTGCCCCTAAATTTCTTTTCTCGTCCCCCGATATTCCAAAAAAGTAAATATATTTTTTTATTTTGCATTTTAATTAAAAAATGACTGTTATTATTATTTTCACATAAAATTAAAAAATTGCCCATTCTCCTTATATTTAAAAAAAAAAAAAATCTCCTCTTCTCCTAAATTTTCGTTAAAAGGCACCAACGATTCTCAAAGTAACCAGATGCTCACTTGGCTTCAGGCAATCGCTGTGGAACATCACACCATTGCTTCCACAGTTGAATTGGTTAGAGTCTTTTGAATTTTCATACGTAGTTTTCGTTTTCTTTCAGAGATTTTTTAAGAAACAAAAAATACTTCTTTGAATACCACAATTACAAACAAAAATAAATATATTTGTTGTGCAATAAAGTGCAAGCCTGCTTATACATTCAGTGTTGGCTTGAAGGAGATATTGGTCCCTGCCCAACGCTGGTGTAGCCCATTGCCTCAATTGAGGGCCCTAGTAATTTTGATCCTTTTACTAATGTAAAAATTGTAGCAAGGAACGTTGACATAGAAAGCCAGCTAACGCATTAACGTTGGAAACCCATTTCACAGGTTAAAGAATCATGAAATCATGCGATATTATATATATATATATATATATCTATTCAGGTAGGAAGATTGGGATATGCATGCACGGAAAAGGACTGATGATGAAGGGAGCCTTTAAGTCTTGTGTTACGTTAGGAAGGAATTCATAATAAAATTTACGTTGTGTGCTTCATGACAAAAAAGATGTAATGTTTTGGTTTCGAGGGGTAATAAGAGTATCGAGGGCCTTTCGAGGGGTAATAAGAGTATTGTATTTAAAATTTGTATTTATTGGTGAACAAACTTATTTACTGGGTTATAGTGGTATGTGCCTCTGTAGTGCTGATTGGCGGATAGAATAGTGACGCATGTGAATTTTGCGATCATTTACAGGAACAAATAGACAGGATCCCACGTTGTTATAGAATTTTCTTATTGAGAGGACTTTAACTCCGGGATTGGTACAATATGGGATAGATGCTATTATAGCTTAAGGATAAACATTTTCTCACTCATAGAAATGACAATAAAGCGAAACTTGCTTTGGCCAATCTGGCCAATGAACGGATTTTTAGCCAATTGCCCTATAATTTTTTATTTGATCGAATTTTTCTTCCGACCAGATGATGGTTACGTTACAGCCAAAACTAGCAAGATTGTTTTTCATCCCCATTTTTGGGGAATTAAAGGAATGAGCTCAAGCGGCTCAAACCAGACTTAAACCAGTTTTGTACTGTGTCTGGAAGGCACATTTGTAAATGCTAACTTTTACTTAAAAACTTAACATTGTTTTAAAATAAAATTTATTATTTTTAAGATAAGAAGTTAACAATTCCGCCTGTTTGATTGGTTAGCTCGGTATCTTGCAGCCAATTACTAATCTTCAGCTCTGAAAGCAATCGTGTGAGACCATACAAAGGTTACCTAGATCTAAGTTGCCTTTTACATTACCGAATAAGAATTTTTATCAAAATGAAGACGAATTTTAAACGTAGTTTTAGTAAGTCTCTGCTGTTTTATCCCCCAGCGGAGAGATCGAGTTGAAACTTTTAGGAGAAGTTTTTATTGTAGGTGGGAGGGAGGGTAACAGGACTTTTCTTGTTTATGCATGTCACCCGACAGGAATTAAAAAAAAACATCTATAAAAAATATCCTATTTCAAGAAGAATAATAATATTCCTCTTGAACTAAATAAGTCCTAGATATTTAACGTATATTTTTTTTAGAATGATTACTTAAGGCTACTTAAAAAAAATAACAAAAATAAAAAAAAATACAAAAAATATTTAAACTGAAAATCTTCAGCTTAAAGAGCTGAGGACAAAGAAAGTAGAATATTATTATTCAAACTGTTTATGAGGAAACTTATACAACCATATATATCTTTTTAAAAAAAATGGAAAAATCAATCGTTCAAATTTCAATGAAAGAGAACCCCATACGTAGTAATGCAGTTTTTGGCAGTAGCAGGCACTCATCTAAAAAACATGACTAAAAAGAAGCAAAAAATGATGGAATGGTACCAAACAGCTTAATAAGGTATAGCTTTCATATGAAGGTATAACTGTAGTTGGGAATCAGCAGATATTTAATCTATTTCAACGTGCTGTCAAATTCAACCGATTCGTCTGGCTTATTTATTTTCAAGGCACAAAGTTGCAACACTGACGAAAATATGATACTTCCCTGAAAGCTCAAAGCTCTGTGTTTGAAACACCAGAATAAAATGGCGGTTTTCAGGCATGAATAGACCTGAGATAGGTCCAAGGTGACACAGTTTACTTTAATGCCCTAGGTACTTTAAAAAATGTTCCCATTCCACTATTTATTAATAGCGGTCATAAGTGTATTTATTTTGTATTTAGTTAATTTATTTGTAAATTTATTTATTTAATTTGTTTATAAATTTATTTGAAGTCTTTATTTTCATTGTATTTTGTAAAACGCTTGCTTTGTGTTGTCTTGATATTTGTATTGATTTATATGTCCTTGATACTTTAAGGATTTCAAATGGAACAAATGAAGGAATGAAATCCATTGAGGGGTACAATGATATATACGTTAAAGAGTAAGGCAGAACAGATTCAGAGCAGGACACTGAGAAATAGATAAGAGAGGAATATTGGCACTTTATTTGAGTCAGGAATTTTTTCCCCTTTAAAGGGGAAAAATCGAATGGCGTCGACATAATAAAAGAGTGGATTATGGTACTAGGTCTACTCCCCCTCGAAAATTACCTCTGCATATAAAATTGAGCAGCCATAGAAAAAGTATGACAAATAAAAATAACGAAGAAAAGAGGAAACTTTGGAATATTGCCCCTATATTCTAAAATATAGGCAGAATATATGGTGTATAATATCCTATAGTACTTATATTGCATTTTAATCTTAATCTTCTTTCGTGTTATGACAGGTTGAGTCATCATAAGAGGGTAAGACAAAAAGCAAAGAAAATAATTTGAATATATGAAATTAGACGCTACTGCAGAAGGGCTGCCCCATGATGAAAGTACACAGAGATAACAAACTGGGACTAAGAAGTGCGAGTGATTACTTCTTGTCCACTGGGTCTAGTACCGACCATAGGAGTCACAGGCCAAAGTTTCTGGGGCGGGGATAACAAAAGTGTAGAAAATAATGATTCCGGAAACTAAGACCGGTTAGATATCAATTTCTATGGCTCACCTAAAACTTATTCTATATTTATCTAAAAGCTCAATAGGAGTTAGGATGTTTTGGCACGAAAATGCAATCTCTGAAGCATCTATCGCCTCCCCCTGCCTACAAAATGACCCACCGCCCCTCCTTCATAATAGCTTATACGCACTTACACATAATTGTATTTAATTTTTTGGAATATGAAGTGAATTAACTTAGAAAAATGAAGCTTTAAAATAGATGTAAGAAACATCTTTCTGCAATAAGAATAGAGGTATCCCCTCGCAGCACCCTTATTCAGACTTAGTCGAAATGAAGGGAGATGAGAAATTATTCTCTACACCATCCCCCCTTCTCCCCATACGCCTTCCTATATTTATCCGAAGGTTAGCGGATATTTAAACAATTTTGAAATGGGCTTTTAGCCATCTGGAGCCCCCTCTACCAAACCGATGACATACCGCCCCTTCTTCACAATAGCTGGTGTACAATTTTACTATTTTCTTCATCTGCGTTATTCGTGTCAATTTCCCTTTGACTGCTCAATATTACTTTTGGGACAATTTTTAAGGGGTAAATTTCTCGGGGGGGGGGGATTCCCACAGAGTGAAATTTCCTGGGAAAACACGTCAATCCCCTATCAACAGGACTAAATAAAGGCTAAATGAGTTAATTTTAGCTTATCTAAGTTTCGTTTTGTATTAAAACTATGTTTGTCTGAATCCAGTCCGGAATTTTAGGGAAAGTAGAGATTCTTTTGGTTTAAATCAGGGCTTCTTAAACTTTTTAAATTCACGACCCCATTTATGATTGCAAGTTTCCTGGAGACCCCATATAAATATAATTGAAAGACAAAATAAATATTATTTGATGATTCATTTATTAGATAACAATATACATGTACACATGAAAATATATAGTTTTAGAATTCGTTTAAAACATACAAAAATCTAAAATAAAAAAATTCCACAAAAGTTGAAAAGTTGTCTTTTTTATATATTTACAAAAATTATATGCCCTATTTTTCTTAAAAATTACATTTTTTACAATAACATAAATAAAAAAAAATTCTGACCATCTTAGTTCAATCGAATATATTCGAACGCAGTCGTTGGGTGGTAAATATTAAATTAAAATGAAAGGAAAAAATTTAGTGAGATGGATGTGCCTGTTTTTTACTGCATAACAAATTCAATCTTGGTGAATGTTTGACACTGTTGGACGTAAGACCTCTTCAAGATTTCCTACTGATGAAAGATATTGGGGTTTGATATGTATTAAAGCTCAGAAATAAAATTCATATAAATATGTGCTGTTGAATGGCAGAAGAACATATAATGTCATATCTGCGATTGTGGGGAATTCAGTTGTAGCTCTGATCCAGAATTCAGACAAGGGCTTTTTTGGAAACTGTAGTTTTAAGTTTCAATCATTTGAAAGCTCAGCAAATTCCTCTTGAGCTTTAAGTGGGATGTGATCAACCTCAGTTAAATCAATACAAAACGGATTTTGAATCCAAGCTACCTTTTTGAAATCAATATTTAATATGAAATATTTACGGAACTAGGTTTCTAGCGCTTTTAAGTGACTTACAATAATTTTTGCATCAAAAATTTTACAATGCTTTCTCTCGATTATAAAATTGTCGACACTGGAAAATATTTCGACGGATTTTTTTCTATCCTATCTTTCCAAATTTTAATCTTTTTAATAAAACTTTAAATTTTATCATTAGAAGTAAATATATCGTAATTTTTTTCCTGAAGAGACAAGTTGAGATCGTTTAATTTCGCAAAGATATCCAACAAATAACAGCTTGGATAGCCATAAGTCGTTTTGAAGAAAAGCAGCAGCTTCACATTTTCGTTCGGTTAAGAATATTTCAGTTATGTCTTTTAATAATAATAATCTTTTTTAACTATTGACTATTGACTACCACCTTACTTTTTCATTTAAGAATAAAGCTGTAAAGATAGAATCTATATCATAACAAAGATTTGAAAATAAGTGACTGTTGAGGACATGGCTCTTAATAAAATCTATAATCTTAACAGCATTCTGAAGCACATCGTTCAATTATGGTGCTGATTTTTTTGCTGCAAGGGCGTCCTGGTGAATAAGGCAGTGAGTAAAAGCTATATGGCCATAATGAGTAGCTTGAAAAAATGATTTAAAACCAATGTTTTTGCCCGTCATGGCTCTTGCACCATCTGTGATTGCACCATCTGTGCATATTCCACAGCAATTTTTCCATTCTAGACCTTCAGTCTTTAAAAATTCATCAACTTTACAATATATGGCCTTTCCTGTAGTATGTTATAAATATTTAATTTTAATATTTAAATATTTGACTTCAAAATCTCTTGCGGCCCTATGATTTTGCTACGCGACCCCATTTGGGGAACCATAGTTTAGGAAGGTCTGGTTTAAATCAATTTTTCGTTGATTATAATTTAGTTTGGGTTAGGTTTGTACGTTGAAAACACATTAAGTAAAGAAAAATGGACACAAATATACAAAATAATACTAAAATTTCTTGTGCCAGAAGTAATTCTATATCTTAAGACCAGTGTAAAGCAAAAGTAAAAGCAAAGTATAGTAATAAGGCAGTGAAAAGCAGTACAGCAATGAAAAACTAAGGTAAAGAAAGGAAAACTAGAAATGATATTTTATTTAAAATATTTAGAAAAGTATTTTTATATCTCTAAAATATGTTTAAAACATTCTATCAAAAACATATTAAACTAGAATGAAAGACGAGTTGAAGTAGAACAGAAGATACACACGAAATGAAGTAAGGGTAAATAATCAAACAAAAAAGGAAGAAGACAGTCTTTTGTTTTCTGACAGCAGGCAAACTAGAAAAAATGGATATAGCCTGGCAAAAACTCCCATTAAGCCATCTTCAGTCCAAGATTTGAAAAAAAAATATACAGCAAACATAAAATGATAAAAACTTGTCAGAAACAGGAAAAAACAGAAAAGGTGTGTAAGAACAGCAAACAGAAATAAAAAAAACCAGAATAAAAAGGGATTAAAATAGCTGTAGATTAAAAAAAAAACAAAAAAACAAGATGGCCCAGTCTAAGCATATTTTATTGTAACAAAAAAAAGGAGTTTAAAATCGATCAAGTAAATCAAGGATAAATACAAGATTAGAAGCTTCAAATACATTTTAAAGACTTCCTACGCAATTGGAATTTGAAAATATTCTCCTAAGTGTGTTCTCCTTTTTTTCATTTTTTCTCATTTTATTTTATTTCATATTAATTTTTTTTTTTTTGTTTACCTTCGAATTTTATTCCTTTTTTTTCAGTAGACTTCAGACTTCTTCTCGCACTGAAGATGTTTATAGGTCCTATTTTTATCATAATGACTTAGCATATTACACTCCACTTTCTTGGTGTGAGTACGCTTTACTTGAGTTGAGTTTTCACCTATTTATACGAATCTGCTGAACGGCATGAAAAGAAAAAAAAAAGTTCGCCAAGAAAGCGTACAGACCTCTGACTCCTCCTCAGCCATTTGAGCAGCAATCCGAAGTTGATCCAAAGCATTCTCTATTGACGTGCCTCCTTTTTCATTCTCTACAAAAAGATTTCACTATGGTCAGTTTCAAATGCTACATCTTTAATGTTTTATTAAACAATTGTTGTCTCATGTCACAACTTCATTTAAAATATATTTAGTAAAATCCATTTTGTGCCACCAAATCATCTTACTTTACATCACGCTGACCGACACCAAACTGACGACACCACATTGTTAATAAACACAATGACCCTGCAGAAGGTTCCTATCCCTATATTCAAACGAAATTACTTTCATTTCACTGTTCATTCTCAACCTACTAAGGCAAACTATGCACTCTTTTTTTAGCTGGTTTCTTTATTTAATTCTTTTATTTAAGTTTTTCTTTAACGGCTAAAGGAAGTTAACGGCAAAAGGTTTCACTTTCAGCTAATCCGAGACCTTTGCAACTGACAAAACATCGAAAATAATGTGCTACAGCTCTATAAAACGCAAGATTACTTCCAGAAATTAGTCTATTTCTTCTCGGGAACAAAGGGCGAAATTTCCAAACGGCATCGGCTGTGGAAAAAAACCTTTAAACGTTAGGTGGCGATAACTAAATTTATTATGGAAATTATCAATATACTGTTCAGAATTGATATAAACTTGTAGCAATTTTTTAGCTTTTTTCTTTATGAGCGCTATTTGAAACACTGATTTGACTTTAGGGAATTGAAATATCACCAAGCAACAGTGTTTAAATAGAAGCAACTTATTTCAAAATCCCAAGTGAGTGCAAATAACGAGTTTGCCAAAATCAATTAACAAATTTATTGACAATGACAATTATGATGATTTTGATTATTGAAAACCGAGAAATTACTGCTTTCCATGTAAAAAAGAGATTTTCCTTGTTGCTCACGATGGGGATTGTAAATCTCTTATGTGGAGTTTTCACCTATGGCGATTCTAAAGGTGCGATGTTCCTTTTACTCCAACACCACCTACGAGGGCTTTAAGGCTATTTTTCAAAATTCCATGGTAGGTTAACGGCGCAAGGTTTCACTTTTGGCTAATCCGAGACCTTTTGATCTGATAAAACATCGAAAATAATGTGCTACAGCTCTGTCGAACGTGAGATTACTTCCAGAAATTAGTCTATTTCTTCCCGCGAACAAAGGGCGAAATTTCAAAACGGCATCTGCTGTGGACAAAACCTTTAAACGTTAGGTGGCGAGAACTAAATTTATTTTGGAAACTAACAATATATTGTTCAGAATTGATAAACTTGTAGCAGTTTTTGATATTTTTTTTTAGCTTTTTTTCTTTATGAGTGTTATTTGAAACACTGACTTCACTTTAGGGAATTTCAAAATCCCAAGTGAGCGCAAATAACGAGTTTGCCAAAATCAATTCACAAATTTATTGACAAAGACAATTATGATGATTTTGATTATTCTATGAATGATTGATACCCACTAGCGGCAAAGAAATAAAAGAAAAACGAAAAATTACTGCTCCCCATGTGAAAAAGAGATTTTCCTTGTTGCTCACGATGGGGATTGTAAATCTCTTATGTGGAGTTTTCACCTATGGCGATTCTAAAGATACTATGTTCCTTTTACTCCAACACCACCTACGAGGGCTTTAAGGCTATTTTTCAAAATTCCTACAGATTTATATTTTCCAGTAGAATTCGGCAATAAGATTTGCCGAAACAACAGTAACTATTCCTGGATAAGATTCAAATAGCATTTCTTCCTCATTTGATTTTTTAGAACCCTTATTTTCGATTACTATTAGCTAGACTTGTTATCAGCCTATTAGAGAAACTATTAGCTAAGTTGATCTAAAGGGATTCTCTATTGAAGTGCATCCTTTTTCATTCTCTAAATTTTTTTTTTAGTATAGCCAGTTTCAAATGCTACATTAAAAAAAAAAATTGGAAACTTTTTGTCATTTTTTGGAAAAATTGGTCAATCTGGAAAAGAAACTCGTTTACGTCAACATCAGTAAAAAATTATAAATAAAGCAGATTTCTTTGCAAAGGATATGTGGTTTATTAAACTAGTGTTATTTCATGTTCAATATCATATAGAATATATTTAGTAAGTTCCATTTTATTCCACCAAATCATCTTACTTTACATCATTGTTCACAATTGGTCCACTCATCCCCTCTTTGGCTGACGACACCACACTGTCCATAAACATGATGACCCTACAGAAGGCTCCCTATCCCTACAATTAGATCAAAAGACTTTCATTTCACTGTTCATTCTCAACCTACTATGGGCAAGCTATGCGCTTTTTTTGGACAGTTTCTTTATTTGTTTTTTTTTTTAAGTTTTTCTTTAACAGCTAAATGTAAGGCTTATTGAAATCAGTTTCGTAGATTGGACAGCGGAAAAAGTTTCTGATTGGTTGAAAGTGATATCATGCGATCACTTTCGGCTAATCCGAAACCTTTTCTACTGACAAAACATCGAAAATAATTTTGTATAATCTCTAACAAACGCAAGATTACTTCCAAAAATTAGTCGATTTCTTCTCGGGAACAAAGGGCAAAGTTTCCAAACGGCATCTGCTGTAAAAATCTTAAATGTTAGATGGCGATAACTAAATTTATTTTGGAAACTATCAGTATATTGTTCAGAATTGATATAAACTTGTAGCAGTTTTTGATATTTTTTTTTTTTTGCTCGTTTCTTGGTGAGCGCTATTTGAAAGACTGATTTTACTTTAGGGAAATTAAATATCACCAAGCAACAGTGTTTAAATAGAAAATATTAATTTTAAAATCTCAAGTGAGCGCAAATAACGAGTTTGCCAAAATCAATGAACAAATTTATTGACAATGACAATTATAATGATTTTGGTTATTCTAGGAATGATTGGTACCCACTAGCGGCGAAGAAAAACGAGAAATTACTTCTTCCCATGGAAAAAAGAGATATTCCTTGTTGCTGGCGATGGGGGACTGTAATTCTCTTATGTGGAGTTTTCACTTATGGTGATTCTAAAGGGGCAATATTCTTTTCTGTGAGGGGTTTAAGGCTATTTTTCAAAATTCCTATAGTTTGTTTTTTGCAGTAGAGTTTGACAATACGATTAGCCGAAATAACAGTTACCATTCCTGAATAAGATGTAAAAAGCGTTTCTTCCTAAAATGATTTTTTTAGAGCGTTTTTTGTCTACTATTAGCTAAACTTTGCTCTTTACTATGTTGCATCTGACGTTACAACCATGATCATTAATCTAAAGTAAAAAACTATTGCTATTCCAGAACAAAATTCATGCGATGAATTAACGGAAAATGGATTAATACACTATACTAAAAATAATACGGTATAATAAATAGGAAAGGTGACCCAGCTTTGGAAATTAAACAGGACAAAGTTCAAACTTTCCTCAATTCCACATAGTCAACGTAAATTCAATTAAATGTCTAGCTATCAAAACAAATAAACTAAAAGGTTATACCGGAATAAAACTGAAACATAAGGCCTTCTGTCAAATGAATTTAGTCTATGATAAAATTCCACAGAATGTAAATGGAACGTTTATCTTTGAACGGCAAGACCTAGATAGTGGATTAAAGCAACTAATTCCAGAATTTTAGACAAATTTTAAATTAGTCAACGATTCAACGTTCAAAAACGTGCCTTATCAGTTATATTGTAAAATTTGGACCTCACTATTAGTAATTGCTGATATTAGGTTTTAAAAAAAATTATAGAAAAGCAATGCTATAATAAATCTTAAAAATGTAGTCGGTATGTAGGTTATACAGAATATTTTCACTATTATTAAAGTTGGAAAAAATGTATTCAAAAATATTTATATTCATTTACTTCTTTTGACTTGAGAAATAATACTTTAAATTACAGCCAATACTAACAATACCAACAAACATATTGTCAAAGTTATAAAATTTCACCCTAATTATTCTTGTTATCGGTATTTTTACACTATTTTCATAAAATCACATCAAAAATTAGGGACCAAAAATTCACACGATTTTATTTGTACAAGGTAATTATTTGTTGTGAACTTTTGATTCGCCCAAGAGATTTTTATATTCATTTGAGCCGAGGAACATTGTGTCAAAATAACCTTCAGTTTTTATTTTTCTAATCAGCTTCTGTTACCTCTTTGGGACCATCTCTAGTGTCTGGAAAACTTTAGATATCTACTCTGATCTCTTCCTTCAGCATTAAAACCGTTTCCTGTGAGAGGCAATGTATCCTCTAATTATTTGGCTTCTTCTATTCCCCGTTCAATTTCAACTTTATTTTCATCATTTACATGATGCTTTATAATAAGATGTTAAACCATTGAAGTCTCATAGTAAAAAAAAAAATAAAAAAAAAGACACGAACACTAGCAATCTGATAGCGATTTTATGTTCTATTTTACCCATGTTGCCACATAAAGATATCTCACTAATTACAACAAATTTGGTTGATACATTTTTGATTAGATAATATTTTGAATACGAAATCATAAAAAACCGGAAAGGACACACATTTTGTTCACAGAATATTTGGAAGGCTTACCTAACATGGCTTCAAGTTCCTTGACCCTTTTGAAAAGCTGGTTAGCGGTCTGGTACGAGTCCTCCAATCTCCTCCTAGCATCGGTTAGTCGCGGCTGCTTCTTCAAATTTTCCTCCCCTAATGACATATTACTAGCAACTAGCAACTGTCTTTCAGATTCGAGAATCTGGAAAGGAGACAGATATAACAGTAATTGTCAATAATAAGTCATAATAGCAGCATAACTAGAGATCAACAAGTTGAAATAACGATGAAGACTACAATGAACATACTACAATACATACAAAACATACTACAATACATACTTCAATGAAGCCACACTAACAATGAAGCCTTTCCGTAATAGAAATAACAAAATGTAAAATAACAAGGAATTACTTTAAGGCAGGTTTTTTTTTACTAAATGAACACTTCTACTCTACATCTAACAGCCTTCATCAGCAAAGCAGAAAAATAAATACAAAATTAGACTTATAACAAATAATATGAAAATTAAAACATTCCTAACATCATTACTTGAAGGAAGTTCAGCCAGGACTGAAAAAGAACTCAAACAAGAAACAAGGCAATTCATTTATAGAGAAAAAAAAATCAAGAACATATTTTTAATGAAATTCTAGCTTTTTTGGCAGCTAGCCCAAAAGCTATTTTTGATACAAATTCATTGGAGTTAACTATTGGTTTTGCGATGTAATGTGTTTAATCATTTTTAACTAAACTTGTGCATAACGCGGTAAGCGAGTATTCTCCTAAATCTCTATTTAAAGACTCTTTAGTACTCATTTGTTATTACGTAAAGCAGAAAGCCTTAATTTTGGACAACTTGTTGAGCTTGAAATTACTGTGAATAACATAGCATCAGATTTAATTTGTTTAACCAAGGTTCAATACCAAAACCTGGACACTCTGAAGATGGCTTATTTTAATCAGTTTGTTAAACTTCACCCACATGATCGTTACCTAGGTAAAAAGGTTGGAGGGGTAATGATTTTTTGTTGTGATACTTTGTCGCCAAGGGAATAAAAGTTCTAGGAATAAATGAGTATGACGAAATAATTTGGATTAAAGTTATACAGAAAGTTCTACCATGCCCATTGACTAATATCATTCTTGGATATCTTTATTATATCTAAACATCCTAATACTGGGCTCCTCCAAGTGCTGATAATAAGGCTCCAGGTGCTGATAGGGTGGTACATTAGTTTCTTAAATATGGTGGCTCTGAGGTTAGAAATAAGCTACTGAAGATTATGAATAAGATCTTTGAAAAAGGGAAAGTGCCTAATGATTTTAGAAAAACCTTAATTAAGCCACTTTATAAGAAAGGTGGAAAGAATGAGTGTGGTAATTATCGAGGCATTAGTCTGGTCTCTGTAGGTAGTAAATTACTTAGTAATATAATACTTTTTAGACTGAGAGATGCCGTAGACAAAGTTTTAAGAGAAGAACAGGGTGGTTTTAGAAAAGGTAGAGGATGTGTCAACCAATTTTTCACTCTTAGGCTAATAATCGAGAAGTGCCTGAGTTTTCAAACACCTTTGGTCCCCAGTTTTATAGATTATGAGCAAGCGTTCGATTCTGTTGATAGAATGGCTTTAGTAAAGGTTTTATTTTTGCATGGTATACCAGACAAATACATTAAAGTGATTAGTGCTGTGTACGAGAATAACACTGCTGCGGTTAAGGTAGGAAATGAGGTTAGCAGCTGGTTTTGTAAAAAATCAGGAGTTAAGCAGGGTTGTGTTCTATCCCCCTTTATATGGATTATTTTGATGGATTTTGTTTTAAGGAGCACAGGAAAGGCAAAGGGAGATCACGGAATCAAATGGGGAGGAAAATTTCTCCTGGACTTAGATTATGCTGATGATTTAAGCATCCTAGATGAAAGTGTGAGCAAAAAGAATTAAGTTTTAGAGGTTTTGCGAGTTCAGGGTGCTAGAATTGGTTTAAAAATTAATGTTAATAAAACTAAGTCACTAAGGCTAGGAATAAATGAAGATGAAAAGGTGACGATGGGTAACGAAAATATTGATTAGGTGGGCAGCTTCACTTACCTTGATAGTGTTATTAGTAGAGACGGTGGGAGTAGTGAAGATATAAAAAGTTGAATAGCCAAGGCTCATGGTGTTTTTTCACAGTTAAAAAAAAGTTTGGAAAAATAGGAAGATATGTCTGCTAACCAAGATCAGATTTTTGGAAGCTACCGTAATGACAGCGGTCAAAAATGGCTATGAAGCATGGACGCTCCGAAAAGCAGATGAAGATTTGCTAGATGTTTTCCAGAGGAATTGCTTAAGGATTGTTCTGGGTACCCGGCTGACTGACCGCATTTCAAACAATATGCTTTATGAAAAATGTGGGTCAATACCGCTCTCTAGGGCTATAATGAAAGAAAGGTTGAGGTGGCTAGGGCAAGTTGTGCGGATGAAGGATGACATATTGCCGAACATTGTTCTTTTCGGCCAACCGTCTAGGGCTAAACGGAAAGCAGGTCGTCCTCGTCTGGGGTTGGAGGACGTCATAAAGAAAGATTTGAAGGAAATGGGAACTTCGTGGGGGGGTGTAAAAAGGGAGGCTTTGAATAGATTGGGATGGAGGAGGAGCGTGCATAGCTGTGTTGGCCTCGGTCGGCTTGGTGCTGCGGTGAGTTGTTAATAGTCGAAGCAGTAGTAATGCTGGGATCCTACGAACTGGTGACAGAAATGAACTAAACACGAGTCATCTTTGACGGGAAGCTAATTTAAAACAAATTATTAATATTCCAACAACAAAGGTGGTAGGCTACTTGTCTTGACGTTATTTGCACAAACATGTATGAATTATGTCAAAGACCCAAATCCCTCCCCCACTTGGTGGCAATTACCATTTTACGATTTGGCTAAATCCGACACAAGATCATATCCGCAAGTATAAATTGGATGAGTTTAAATATCGACCAATTACTGATAGTGACCTGCTCAACTTTGGAACATAGCTTTCAGAAGAGCAATGGAAAGATGTACTCCCCGCCGACAAATCAAAAAAGAAAGCCAAACTTTATCAATGAAAAGCTTATCAACAATTATTTACTCCATTTTCCACAGAAAAAAAAGAAAAGATGTTCTAATAATAGGCCGTATATAAATGACACATTAAAAAGTTTAATCCGACAAGAATCAATACTGTTTCGCCAAGGAAAAACTGAAGAAACTAACCTACCAAGAAGATCTCTAACAAAAGGCAGATTCAGAAAGCTTCAGCCCAGTGTCATAGGCAGCACAATCGCGCTGCGTAAGTAAAGAACGATGTTGGCACAATGTATTTTTTTTTTAGACCAGGGCACTTCGTATCGAATGAGTTGTCGTAGAAACTTTGAAAAGGGCTCATTCAATTAGAAATAGGAGTGGCTTGTGCCCTTTTTAATAGTCGGAAGTGATTGGACGGCAACTAACCCCCTCTCACGCCCACCCTTTCCCCAAGCACATTCAATCAAAATCTCGAGATAGCAATTTTCTTCAACGTATTTGAAAGTTCTGGAAATTAGGTCTTTGAGGATGACAAGCCCCACCCCAAGCCCTCAGGGCAAGGGTTCTAAGTTATGCCCTGGGGGCATATAAGGTTTTTACAGAAAGCGTTGTCGCAGAAACATTTACAAAGGGCTCATTCGATTGGAAATAGAAAGGGCTAGTGCCCTTTTAATATTTGGAAGTGATCGGAGGGCAACTAACCCCCCTCTCATGCCCACCATTTCCCCAAACACAGCCAATCAAAATTTTGAGATAGCAATTTTCTTCAACGTAGTTGAAAGTTCTGATAATTAGGTCTTTGAGGAACACAACCCTACCCCCCAAGCCCTCAGGGCAAGGGTTGTAAGTTATGCCCTGGGGGCATATAAGGTTTTTACTGAAAGTGTTGTTGTAGAAACTTCAAAAGGGCTCATTCGATTGGAAATTGAAAGGGCTAGTGCCTTTTTTAATAGTTGAAAGCGATTGGAGAGCAACTAACTCCCCTCTCACGCCCACCATTTCCCCAAACACACCCAATCAAAATTTTGAGATAGCCATTTCGTTTAATGTATTTGAAAGTTCTGGAAATCAGGTCTTTGAGGGTGACAAACCCCCCAAAGCCCTCAGGATAAGGGTTATATGCCCTGGGGGCATATAAGGTGTTTATAAAAAGCTTTGTCGTAGAAACTCAAAAGGGCTCTTCGAAAAGGGTTCATTCGATTGAAAATCGAAATGGCTAATGCCCTTTTTAATAGTCAAAAGTGATTGAAAGGCTTGACATTTTTATAGTAAAGATCGATGTGGGTACAATGTACTATTATTAGTTTTTTTTTTGTTTTTTTTTAGACCCAGGCATTTCTTTTCGGAGGAGTTTTCGTAGAACTTCGAAAGGGGCTCATTCGATTGGAAATTGGAGTGGCTTGTGCCCTTTTTAAATGTGATTGGAGGGCAACTAGCCCCCCTCTCACGCCCACCTTTTCCCCAAACAAATCCAATCAAAATTTTAAGCTAGCAATTTTCTTCAACGTAGTTGATAGTTCTGGAAAATTAGGTCTTTGACGATGACGCCCCCCCCCCCCAGCCCTCAGAGCAAAGGTTGTAAGTTGTGCCCTGGGGGCATATAAGGTTTTTATTGAAAGCGTTGTCGTAGAAACTTCAAAAGAGCTCATTCGATTGGAAATTGAAAGGGCTAGTGCGTTTTTTTAAGAGTTGAAAGCGATTGAAGAGCAACTAACACTCCTCTCACGCCCACCATTTCCCCAAACACATCCAATCAAAATTTTAAGATAGTCGTTTTGTTTAACGTAGTCGAGTTCTGGAAATTAGGTCTTTGAGGATGACAACCCCCTCACAGCCCTCAGTGCAAGGGTTGTAATTTATACCCTTGAGGCATATAAGGTTTTTATAGAAAGAGTTGTCTTAGATACTCAAAAAGGGTTCATTCGATTGAATATTGAAAGGGCTAGTGCCCTTTTTAATGGTCAAAAATGACTGGAAGGCTTGACATTTTTATAGTACAGATCGATGTGAGCACAATGTATTATTATTTTATTTTTTAGACGAGGGCACTTCGTATCGAAGGAGCTGTCGTAGGAACTTCGAAAAGGGCTCATTCGATTTAAAATAGAAAGGGCTCATGCCCTTTTTAATAGTCGAAATTGATTGGAGGGAAACTAGTCCCCTCCCACGTCCACCCTCTCATTTGCCCATTATGTTTAAAAACTAAATGTTGCCTTAAGATTAAACCAAAATGTACTGTGTTAAGGCTAATTCCCAATAAGGCATCTCAGCAGTATCCTAAGAACGACTGAGGGTATTATGTTCTAACTTCCGGGGCTACTTCTGCTCTTATAATTTAACCAAATCCAAATAGCGTAAGTGTATCCCAGTCATCAAAGAAAGTAAACAAATTCCTTTTGCGAATGGTATCAAGTTTCCTATTTCAACTAGATCAACTAGGTCAACTAGAGAAGGTATAGAACCTAAATTAAACACTACTATTTGTGTCCAGGTTCTTAAAAGGGTGTATGTTGTTAAAAGTTGCTGAGAATTTTTCTCCAGCATACAAATAGCAGGCCAAACTATAAAGTCTTAAAAAAAACGAAAAGATTTAAAGAACTATTTTCTTTTTCCCTGAAAAGGCTGTCAATATAAAACGAACAGAAATTAATTTAAAAAACTTTTTCCACAAAATAAGCCTTTCAAAGAAAAGTAAAGAACTCCACTAAACCAAACATGAGCCAAATCAAAATCAAATAATTTACCATGCGGGAAACTACCAGAAAACAGCATCGATAAATAAATGAAACCAAAAGCGAAGGGAAATTACAATTACTAACCGAGTCAAACTCAAAACGAGCAGAAATCAACATAAGTTGGGCTCAAAACCCCTATGCCTTCCCAAGGCCAGAACATAATTTGCACTTTACTGAAAAATTATAAATGTTTTTACTAAACCAAAAATGAGCAAAAATAAAATCAAATAATCTACCAAGCGTGAAACTACCACAAATCAGCATCGATAAATAAATGAAACCAAAAACGAACAGAAATTACAATAACTAACCGAGTTAAACTCAAAAGGAGCAGAAATTACCATGAGTAGGGCTCAAAACCACTGTGTCTTCCCAAAGCCAAAATATAATTTGCACTTTACTGAAAAATTATAAATGTTTTTACTTTTATAACTTTAATAAATCAAATAATATTAACATTTTGATTACTAAATATCAGTATATCTACAGCACATTCATTTGTATTTTTTCACTAAAGTGCAAATTATGTTCTGGCATTGGGAAGGCAAAAAGAGTAAGTGAACTCTTTAAAGCACAACCGAAGCAGTGATATAATACAATCATAAAAATCAGTGGTAAAACAATTAAAATACTGATTTTAATCTTGACGTCCCCTGAAACTACAGCTAATTCACTAAATATTCATCTTGCCGCTATTGTACAAGCCCTACCTGCTCTCTCAAGTAATATTTCCTGCTCCCTAGCACCAGACCAGGATATATTGATGGACAGCAATTCAGAGACATGAAAGGTTTATCAACGACACATTACCGGGTAAGTCTCGTAGATACTATATATAAACTACTTGACGAGCCAGGTATCTGGCTCAATCTCCTTTTAATTGACCTCCAAAAGGCTTTTGATCTTGTTCGTCACAATGTTTTAGTTGAAAAATTGCTGAACGAATTTTTAAGTACCTCATTTTATAGTCAGTATTATTGTATTAATTAAAAAAAAACTTTCCGAAAAATAAGTTTTCCAAAGAAAAGTAAAGGCCATTTTAAACTTAAGCTCAGGAGATACAAATACCTGTTAAAATTCAAACTCAAAACGACCAGAAATTACTATTAAAGAATAAATTAAACCCAAAACGAACAGAAATTAAATAAACAATCATAGCAAAAAACATACAACAAGTAATAATATAAATGAATAAATAGATCTTAAAGCAAGTAATGCTTGGATTGAATATGGAAATCAAGCTTAAAACGAAAAAAAATATTTTGCTATTGAAGTATAAATGAAACTTCAAACGAACATAAATTGAATAAACAATCATTGTGAACAAACATACAATATATATTAATGTAAATGAATAAATAAATCTTAAAACGAGTGAAACTTAAATTGAATATGCAAATCAAGTTTGAATCGAATAAAAATAACTGCGTCATTGGCGCCTTACTGAAAACTATATGAGTCTTGAACAGTCTTGGAAAGTATAAACAAAATCAAATTGAATATTAGATATATAATGATATTAATTGTTGAAAGACCCATCAGTTCAAGATTTTTTTTCACTGTAATTTTTATTTTCATTTTCCATGCTGTAAGAACTGGAAAAGAATAAATTTGTAATATATGAGTAATTTTTTTTCAGTGAAGCGCCAATGACGCAAAAGGCTTAGCTTTTTAAAGTTAAAGAAGGGGGCAGTATCCAAATTTTGTTTGTAGTGAAGCTATATTTGTCTTGACCAATCTTGGAAAGAACTAATAAATTAAACTGAATATTTGATGTATAATGAGATTAATTGCTGAAAGCTCGTCAGTTCAAAATTTTACTGTAATTTTAATATTTATTTTCAATATTAAGTACAAAAGAAAACGTTTGTAATATAATTCGTTTTCAATAAAGCGCCAATGACGCAGCAGGTTTTAGGCTTCTGCAGTGAGGCGATACCCAAACTCTTGTTTGTAGTTATTTTTATTCGATTCAAACTTGATTTGCATATTCAATTTAAGTTTCACTCGTTTTAAGATTTATTAATTCATTTACATTAATATATATTGTTTGTGTGTTCGCATTGATAGTTTATTTAATTTCTGTTCGTTTTAAGTTTCATTTATATTTTAATAGCAAAATATTTTTTTTTCGTTTTAAGCTTGGTTTTCATATTCAATATAAGCATTACTCGCTTTAAGATCTATTTATTCTTTTATATTATTACTTGTTGTATGCTTTTTGCAATGATTGTTTATTTAATTTCTGTTCCTTTTGGGTTTCATTTATTCTTTAATAGTAATTTCTGGTCGTTTTGAGTTTGAATTTTAACAGGTATTTGTATCTCCTGAGCTTAAGTTTAAAATGACCTTTACTTTTCTTTGAAAAACTTATTTTTCGGAAAGCTTTTTTTAATTAATTTTTGTTCGTTTTTGATTGCAAAAAGTTTCAAGTTTTTATGGCATGGGGGGGGGGGGTTGCTTACTGTCCGATTATTCTTGACTTTAAAAAACGGATCTAGAACTTTCAATTTAAATCGAATGAGGCTTTTTTAAAAGTCTATACGATTACCTCTTTGATAAAAACCTTATATATGAACAATAGACAGCTTGCATAACTTGTGGACAGCGATTGACAACAATGAATGGATTGAAAAAATAGCTCCAATAAGGGTGTTTTGACCATTTCACTTGCTGACACAAAGGGATCACGACTGCTTGGAATTGACCTTAATAGCATTTTGTGTGCCAAAGCAATTTTGCATCTATCACAGAGTATGTATTTTAACCTTATAATTGGATAATTATAATAGATTTACTATGTGTTCTTCCAATAAAAAACTTTACCTTATTAAAGTCTTTGGGGTGGGGGTGGCGTACATGGCACAAAGAAGAAAACTTTAACGTAGACAATAGGAGAGGGGGAGGGTGAGGTTGGAGACTCATCCAATACGGGGCGGAACTTCACTTATCTCCTCCGTTCCCGATTTAGGAGATTAGACAGACTCATTGGGCTGTAGAATGTTGGACCGTTTGAGTTGTGGAAGACGTTAAAATACTCAAAAATACTTTACATTTTCAGTTATTGCAGGATTGATTTCATAGATTGTGGAATGATGAGCCCCCTGGGCCATCATTTGGGTGAGCCTCACTCATAATATACAGTTCTGATTAATTGTTCCGTGTTATGTACATATATTATTCTATATACGTCATTTTGAGTTATACTTTTATCGCATTGCGTTCATTTTTAAGCCTTGAGATAAAAACTGAAACCTTAGCGTAGACAGTGGTGGGGGTAGTCTCCCCCTTCACATGCGTAATTGAGCAGCCAGAGAGAAAGTAATACAAATGAAAATAATCTGTCTTTTGAAAATGCCTTTTTTCAAAAGACATGAATAAATTCGTCTAAAGGAACCGGAAGTGCTATCTCTGACCTTTCCGTTGATACTTTATTTCCGTTACTTTCAGATGTAAAATTTATAATATAATCGAATGGGTTTAGTCGTCCGTTCCCTGTATCATTCACATTTGGAAAACCCATCCCTGGGAAATTCCCCCCCCCCCCCTCAAAGAACATTTTCTTTTCCTGGTGATAATTCCCCCGCGTTAATTTCCACCCAGCAGAAATTTATATATTAATTTACATTAATATCAGCACTAAATTTATTTATTAATTTACATTAATATCTACTGTATGTTTGTTTGCATTGATTGTTTATTTAATGATTGTTTGATTGTTTATATGCCCCCAGGGCATAAATTACAACGCCTACCCCCGGGCCCTAGGGAGATTTGTCGACACTGGAGTTTTTTGTTATCAGAACTTTGACATTTTTTAACAAAATGTATATCACAAAATTTGTACCTTATGCATTTAAGGCGTGGAAGTGGGGGGGGGGCTAGTCGCCCTCCAATCTATTTTGACTCTTAAAAATTGAACAAGAACTTTCAATTTCCAATCAAATGAGCCCTCTCTAAAGTTTATACGAACTTCCCTTCCATAAGAAATAATATGAAAGATTCAGAGAATCCTTAAATTACAACCCTTGCCCTGTGGACTGTGGGGGAGTTGTCATCCTCAAAGACCTAATTTCCAGAACTTAAAACTACGTTTAATAAAAGGGCTATCTCAAAATTTTTATTGAATGTGTTTGGGGGAAAGGTGGGCGTGAGAGGGGGGTTAGTTGCCCTCAAATCACTTTCTACTATTAAAAAGAGGACTAGCCCTTTGAATTTCCAATCTAATGAGGCTTTTTTGAAGTTTCTACCACACCACCTTTTACAAAAACCTTATATGTCCCCAGGGTATAACTTAAAACCCTTGCCTTGAGGGTTGTGGGGGAGTGTCCTCCTCAAAAACGTATTTTCTATCTGAAAATCAACTACGCTGAACAAAATGGCTATCTCAAAATTTTGATTGGATGTGTTTGGGGGAAGGATGGGCGAGGGGGAAGGGAGGGGGCAATTTGCCCTCCAATCACTTTCGACTATTAGAAGGGCACTAGCCCTTTGAATTTCCAATCGAATGAGCCTTTTTTGAAGTTTCTACGACAACGCCTTCTATTAAAACCTTATATGCCCCCAGGGCATAACTTAAAACCCTTGCCCTAAGGGTTTTGGGGGAGGGTCCTCCTCAAAAAATATTTTCTATTTGGAAATCAAATATGCTGAACAAAATGGCTATCTTAAAATTTCGATTGGATGTGTTTGGCTGAATGAGGGGAGATGGGGCGGGGCTAAGTGCCCACCAATCAATTACAACCTTCTAAAAGAGTCCTAGCCCTTTGAATATTCAATCGATTAAGCCTGCTCTGCAGTTTCTACGGCAACAACCTCATAAATAATTTTAAACGCTCCTAGGGTATTAAATACAACGCTTGAACCGAGGGTTGTGGGGGAGTGTCCTCCTCAAAAATATATTTTCTACCTGGAAATCAACTACGCTGAACAAAATAGCTATCTCAAAATTTTTATTGGATGTGTTTAGGGGAATGATGGACGTGGAGGGAGCTAGTTGCCCTCCAATTATTTTTGACTATTAAGAAGGGCACTAGAACTCTCGATTTCCCATCGAATGAGCCCCCTTTGACGACTTCGACGTTTCTACGACGACTCCTTCCATATGAAGTGCCTCTGGGAAAATAATAATAATAAATAAATAAATAATAAAACATCGGAACCGTATGGCCTTTACTATAGGCAACGTAACAGCGTTGCCTCTGATATTGACTAGTATATTCAGTTTCTAGTATATTTTCTGTCAAATAGAAGTCAAGTTGTTAAGTATTAAAATGTGTATTCTGATTCACTCTCTGTTTTTAGCAGAGTTCCACAGGGCAGAGTTTTAGGTCCTTTACTATTTTGGTCATGATCAACAATCTTGCTAATGAATCAGCCAATCGAGGGAAGTTTGTGGATGACATGTCATTGCTCAAAAGCTGCAGAAAAAATGTTCAGAGCAGAGCAATGGAAATCCTCGAAGACGTTGTAAGTAAAGCAGCCCAGTCAAAAATGAAAGTGAATTCTCAAAAATATAATGTTATGACCCTCAGTTTTCTTAGATCAAAGCCATCGTTTACAACTCAAATACCTAATAAAATAATTACAACAAAACTAAACTCTTAGGGGTTTACACTGCCGAGCGATTTGAAATGGAAGGCCCACGTTTGTTCTATGATTAAATACGCTAGTGCATCTCCGTGTCTCCTTAAACTATTTGCTAAATTTTCATACCTAAAAGCGCATATTCTCCGCCTTTACATATCTTTTGTCCATCCACTGCTCGAGTATGCTTGCCCGATATGGCATTTTGGAAATTATCCAGAAGAGAGCCCTGAGAATTATTTACGGTCAGGGCAAAGTGCCTTACATTTTCCTCCACAAGGAATTCCACCCCCCCCCCCCAACCTTGACAGTCCGACGTGTTACTCTTTGCACTAATTTCGGGAAAAATCTACGCACTAACCCAAGTTGTTAATATCTACTCTCATTCCCTTATTACCCACCAAAGCCCTGTTTACCTTGATTAAAAGCACAAAAAGAAATTCCGGTCCTATAAATCCTATCAATGCAAGAATTGAGTGTAACAGAAAGAGCTTTTTGCCGGCGTTTGTTGAAATCCTAAATAAATGAAAAATGCACTCTTGTCCTATAATGTGTCAGTTTGTTTATTAGCGTTTTTAAATGACAGGCCAGTCGGGACCATCTTTGTTTGTTTTTATGATGTACCTGACAAAGAGCAACAATTTTTTTATAATGTTTTATGTTGATGTACCTGACAAAAATATGATGCACCGACAATATATATATATATATACATATATATATATATATATATATATATATATATATATATATATATATATATATATATATATATATATATATATATATATATATATATATATATATATATATATATATATATATATATATATATATATATATATATATATATATATATATATATATATATATATATATATATATATATATATATATAAAGTTGGTTTTTTAATAAAGTATCTTTCATTGTTCAAAGAACAATTATAAATTAATTTAAATCGCTACTGCCACTTGAACATTTTTTTTAATACCCAAATCATTACTAAGGAGAGTGGTATCTTCAAAAAGTATTGAAAAGCTAGGGTTTTCGAAAATATGGCTGCTCAGAGCCAAATCAAAAGAACAATAAACAATATTAGGACTTGGAGCCTGTATTATTCTATCCTTATGCTGCTGTAGGCGTTTTTTGCAAATTTTGGTGGGTTCTATGAACAAAATAATTGCCGCAGTCACATGGTATTTGATACATCCCTCTTTCGCGAGTAACTAAGGTCTTTTTAAATCACGATTTTTAAATTACTTGTAAAAACTACATACATGTTATTTTGTGAACAAACTTTGTTTTTAATTTCGTAGTAACTCTTGGTATGAAAGTCCTTGCTGAAATTCATTGAAGTAATGATGTTAGGACTATTTTGATTTCACTTATGGTTTTAACTGTCATGTATTATTGTAGGCCTAATTTCACATTTATCTATTTGCTTTGCTGCTGACGGGTCTTAGATACATAGCCGAAATATACAATAAACAAAAATAAATATTGACAATAAACATAAAGAAAATAAACATTGTCTTTAAGTAACTCCTTGTTGTTTTGTCTTTTGTTAATTGTATCAACAAGTTTATCAACTGACAAAATCACGGTTCAAGGTTGCTAGGATACAAATTTTTTAATTTTACCATACCTCTATAATGAAAGGCTAATGCTATTCTGTTTGCTTTCAGTCATAAAATTTTCGGTTCACATGTTTTGACAGACAATAGCTAAATAGAAAGCTTGTAGCTAACAACTGGATTTATTTTTGGTTGCATCACAACACTTTTCCAGGAAAGCACTAGAAAAATATTTGCCTGAATGCAGAAGGTTCAGGAGCAGCCCCCCCCCCCCTCCAACCTCATGTGCAGGGTAAGCTCCCTTTGCTTTAAGCTGTCACGCTACTACTTACTGTATTTTAGGAAAACTTGTTTGTCTATCCAATTTTCATCAAATGTCACATGCATAACTCCTATATTTTTATTTATTATATATACATATTTTCATATATAGCCTACACATATATATCGATTTTTTTTTATTTCTATTTTTCATTTTTATGTTTTTGTTTATTTTTTATAGTTTTTTTTTCATATTTATTTTTCTACATTTTTATTTATTATATTGCTCCACGAAATGAAAAACTGCCAACAAAAGTAAGGTTTTCATGCATAAAAGTATGAAACATTCCTCTTATGATCAAACACTTTCTTTTGTCATATGATAAACAAAACCAACTTGGCTGGTTATATTTGGCTGGTTGTTCTTTGAAAATTCAGATTCCTACATACATAATACATAAGCATAGACATCCTGGGCTCTAGGGGGCTGATTTCAACCAACTACTTCATACTTGCTTTTAAAAGCTTTATTGGGCCTCAAATCAACCTCTCGAGGATGATTTATTCTTTCTCTCACACATCCAGGTATCTAAGATCTCACATCTTTCTTCAAAGATTTCCATTCTTTTAACTCATCTTTGTTCTAAGATCTTACCGCTCACTGATGTTAGCAAAAAGTGTGAAAGACGCCATCTTTCTGTCATATAGAACAATGATGAGAGAACATTGATGATATACTCATCATTTTTCTTAGACTGCTGATCAGAGCAGAATGATGAAAGACGTTTGCAAAAGAATGATATAAGATGTAAGATCTTAGTGCTAAGATTTCACTTTTAAGCATTCTTTGTCATTAGATATAAGACCTTAGCACAAAGATGAGTAAAAGAATGGCTCTATTCTTTTATACCTCTCAAAAGCCTTTCACAGGATTCACAATGAGTTCTTGATCGCCTATGATTGCCTATGAGACAGGGACCAACTTGTCAGCTGTTGTTTTCAAACAGTTTGTGGCAATTTTTACAAGGACAGTATTTCCAACTTCACTTTATGCATGGTCATCTTGTCCCTCATGGAAATATAGGGATGTTGTCAATCTATAGGTCAAGTCCCCTCAAACCCATTTATTAATGATGAAACAAACATTTAACTAAAGTTTATCAATCTTTATGCAGATAATACAAAACTAGTGGGTAAGCCTGAAACAACCCTTGATCTGCAATTCATATAGAATGACCAAGACAGTTTTGGAAGTTGGGCTGATCCATAGCTCTTTGCTGTCAATCAAGGAAAATACCATGTCATCCACTTTGAAAAATGCTCTCAACACTAGAAATATTAGCTGCAAGGTAAGCTTCTTTCAACAATTATGCAAGAAAGACATCTTGGAGTTGAGGACCAAAACTATACTATCCTCTGCATTTAAACCTTAGCATCATCCAGAAAATGATTTCAAAATTATGTCCTAGAGTATTCACAAAGCTCTACTAACTACTAATACAGTACAACTATACTACTAGCAACTCACTGCACCACCAAGCCGCCTGAGGCCAACACAGCTGCATGTGCTTCTCCTCCATCCCAATCTGTTAAAAGCTCCACATTTCCCCCCTCTCATAAAGTTATAATTCCCTTCAAATTCTTCCTTATGGTATCTTCCCGCCCTATTCAGGGACAACCTATTTTGTTTGGGCCCAGATGGATGGCCAAAAGTCTGGTGTATCCCCAATATGCAGTTAGAGTGTTCTTTGTATATACATTTCCAGAAAGGATATTGTAAAACTCCCAAGAAAGGTACAATGCAGAACAGCAAAGATGGCCACTTTATTATAAGAAATGCCTTATAAAGATTATCTTTGCCATCTTAGCTCATTATACTTACCTACAAAAGAAAATGCAGAGATATAGTTTTAACCTACAAGGTTAAGCAAACAAACACCCTGCCTGGTCTCCCCCCCCCCCTTTACACACTGCATTACTAGAGGATATTCAAAGAAGCAGCACTATGCCACAAGAGAACCAGAAAATAGCATATGGAATCACTATATCTATGGAATCACTCTCAGAGGATAGAACTCTGGCTTTATCAACATGCAGCTTCAAGCATAAAGTTGACAAAGCATAATTGCATTGGGAATTCCTTAACAAATTGGAGGCAATTGAATCTTGAATGAAAAATAGCAAACTGTAAACTTATCAAAGATCATCTTCACAGGATTGAAAGTCTTCACAAGGATGAAAAATCATGAATAGCTCTAAGCTGCAAATTAAAATAAGAAGTAATAAATAAATTCAGTCATTTTAATATATGTGTACCGTACTGTTCAACAAATTTAAGACATTTGGTGAAAGTAATGATTGAGAATAGATTAATGAGTAAAACATGTTTGAAAAAGAAACAAAAAGAGGATCCTACCCCATAAGGTCCACCATTTCCCTTTTTGAAATCTGTGACCATATCTGCCAGTTGTTGCTCATTATTTACCAAAGCCTTTAAATCTTCTGTGGGTGTTTGCTCAAGGAGACTCATTAGTGACCTCATAGTTTCATATTCTGAGCCAACCATCTTGAAATTGAAACCTAAGGAAAGGTGATGAGATAAGAAGTAACTTTTGAAACTGATAATCCTTCTTTACTTAAGCAGTCAACAAGAAGTCAACAAATTTTACCATACATAAGGTATGGTAAATTTTACCATACTGTCAAACCCTTAAGACTAATTTCCACACACAAGTAAATAGCTACAAGGAATACCCCTAGATTGTAAAAAAGGATCCCCTCTCTCTTTCTAGGGGAATAACAGTTTCAGCATTCCTTTAAAAAAATCATGACTTCAGGGGTCTAACTTTCTGTAACTGACCATACTTGACTACTTATAAAGTCTTTCATACATTATGAGTAGGAAAGCAGCATGGGTGTGAGGTGTTAGAATATCTTTCCACATCCTTATTTGGGCTGTAGATCCATTTGCAAATTTTATTAACCTAGCATGAGCAATTCATCCAGTTTGTGAAAAATCAAAACCCTGGAGTGAGTTAGATGTGGAGATGGGTTAGTTAAAATTTAAATTAAAATTTTAAAGTTAAATTTTAGCTGATGTGCTTCTGCTATCTCTGATAGTACTTAAGCAGGGTAAATGAACCTTTCAAAATTGGTCCAGATCTTAAGTAAAGGTATTTCCAAGCTCTTGTCTGAACCCTTTCCTAATTGCTTCCTATTACCTATTTCGTTCTCTATCTCTGTACTCATTCCCTATATTCTGTCTGCAGGCATTCATTATTTAATTTAAGATTAAACATAAGACATGCATAAAATTGGGCAAAAAAAATTGATTCCATCTTTTGGTTTGAATTTTCTGCTCTTTGACTCTAGATTTTGAAAATGCAATCCTGATGATTTAAGCAGGATTTTAAGCCATATAACAATTTTTTTTTCAAACTTAACACATCTTTTTACTGATTCTTCAAAACATCATAAACCAGAATTTAGCAAATGTATACAGCCCAAGACACATTCTTTGGGCCTCATTAGGGGTTTTAGCTACCATGGAACATAATTACATTAGAAAAATGAACTTTCATGAATGAACATAGAGCCTAAGATATACCCCAGGAAGATATTTTCTATCTTGTGCTCCTTCTCCTTTCTTAATAATCCTTCTCCTTAATGATGCACCTTTCTCTTTTCTTTTTTTTGAGATTTATAAAACAAGAAAGAAGATAGGTCTCTTAGCCATACTAAGTTTCAGGAAAAAAATATATTTTTCCTTGTTTTTGGTTGGGTCTACTTTCCTTTGACATTAGGTTTCTAAAGCACAATTCCAATGATTTTCTGAATTCATTAAACTTCATAAACTATGATTTAACAAAGGTATGGCACCCAAAACACTTCCCCTTGGACCTCATTTGTGCTATAGATTTATTTCTGAAAATTTCACATTTATACCACAAACTATGTCCCACTTTATTGAAGGTCACAGCTCTCTAATGGGAAAGGTATGGAGGTAGATACTGCAAAAGACTGCTAAGACTAGAAAAGATATTGGAGGTGAACATAACCATGCAAAGAAACATCAACATGCTTTGTTGTTGTATCAATAATACCCTTATACATGTGACCAGGGGCATCCCAAGACTTATTTCATTGGGGGAGGGAGGGCATGATCTTTGTAAATTTTACTTAATCACTACCTAATTTATGCCAAATTTTCTGGAGAAGTCAAAAATTTTGCTAAATTTTGGGCAATTTTGCCAAATTTTCTTCCAAAATTTACCAATTGGTAAAATTTTTGCCTTTAGGGAAAACTTTACTGAATGCCAAAAATATTGAAGGGGCAGCAGGCCCCTCCCTGCCCCCTCGGGACACCCCTGCATGTGAACCCCCAGCTTTATTGGCATTTGGTAAAATTTTCAGCAAAGGTGAAAATTTTGGCAGAAATTTAGTAAAATTCTTGATTTCTGAAGAAAATTCAGCATAAATCAGCTAGCGATTTGGTTAAATTTACGAAGATCACCCCCCTCCCATTAAAATGAGCCTCAGGATGCCCCTGCATATATATATATATATATATATATATATATATATATATATATATATATATATATATATATATATATATATATATATATATATATATATATATATATATATATATATATATATATTACCTTAAATTGCACTTGCTAGCAATAGGATGAATATATATATATATATATATATATATATATATATATATATATATATATATATATATATATATATATATATATATATATATATATATATATATATATATATATATATATATATATATATATATGTTCAGTGCTGTGGAGCCAGAGTTGTGAAGTTAGAGCTTTAGCACATTTTTGCTGAATAGAATTGGAGCTGGTATACTGAAATTATCTGGGGTCAAAGTTGGTTATAACTTATAAAATCTAAGCCTACATAAATGAAGCTTCAAAACTGGGCTGTCGAGTTGGAGTTTTAGTAAATTTTTGCTGAATAGAGTTGGAGTTAAGAGTTGATATATTGAAAATGTTTGGAGTCAAAGTTGGTGTTGGAATTTGTAACCCCCTTATAACCACCTCTATAGCCCTGTATATATCTCAACATGACACTCCACATTCTGTCTTATAGTTTTCTAAGAAGAAGCTAATGACATTGCTAAAGGTATTTCTGGGTGAACAAGCTTTGGCACCCCAATATCTGTACTGAGGAGAGTGGGATAGTGTCAGGAATTTTATCTACTTTGGCATCCATTTCTAAAGATACTGCTAAAAGAATGTTTTCAAGGTTTTTTTGTGATATTTACAGTGATGGTGGTGCAGCAGAGGGCAGCAAAGTTTACATTTGCCCCCCTGAGAAAAACCTAACTCAGACTCTGCTTTAAACCACTGGAGAATGGTCAACATAGGTCATATCTATCTAGTGGTTACCATTACCAAGTGGGTTGAAATACCATGGTGGTTTAAATTACATTTTTTGCAAACCTCTCTTACAGTAGCCTATGTCACTGGGCCTGAACATATTGACAGAATTTCACCTTCTATAACATGGAGCATTAAAGACCCAGTATGAACCTTGATTTTGCTCCAAAGTGCAAAATTAAGGTCCTAACTAATTACACTTGATCTAGTTGAGGGTAATTTAATTTTCACATCCAATTGTATATTATAGTCAGTTATGGAATCTTGTGACTAGGGTAAAAAACCAGTATCTAATTGAGCAAAGTTATGTAAAACACAAACCCTCACATCTTGTTACGAAAGAGGAATTGAGAAGGATTGGGTATATTAATGAATAGATAAAAGTCTAAGCTATGCATCAATATGGTTATTATTCAGATTATTTAAGATCAACTACTTGAAACTATTAGTTTATTGACTTACCTGAAGGGACCTCTTTTTGGAAATAGCCTACCAATTATCCTATTTTGATGTATATATCCTTTTAGTTGCTTCATGTTGTAGTAAAAAGGGGTGGCCCAAAAAGAGGTCTTTTACCCTATGTAATAAATCCCAAATTTTGGTAAAATTCTACTTTAGCTACTTTTGACTATCTTGGAGAGGGGTTAGGTTAAGAAAATGAAACTTTCAGGGATGGGTCTACAGGCTAAAGTATGTCCCAGGAAGATATTTTGAAGTACCTCCACTCCTTCTCCCTCTAGAGGGTCCTGACCTTTGATGACCTTTAAAAATATGTGCGTTTTAAAAGTGAAACCTTGCAGAGTAGATTTCTGCTTAAATGAAGTACAACAAAATTGTTTTCAACTTCACAACTTTGCTCAATCCCAATTTATAAAGTTTTAAAGATAGGCAAATACATTTCCTAAATTTTGGAAATAAACTATTTATATGGCTTAAAATTCTGCTCAAATAACTGAAATTGCATTTTCAGAGCTAAAGCCAGAGAAAAAGAAACTGATAACTGAAAATTGATGTAAAATGTTGTTTTGTCAAAATTTCAATGGGTATAGACCTGTCATGTAGGCAAATTTCAGGACCCTTTAGAGGGAGAAGGATTAGAGGTAGGTACTTCAAAATACCTTCCCGGGACATACTTTAGCCTGTAGACCCATCCCTGAAAGTTTCATTTTCCTAACCTAACCCTATTCCAAGATAGCCAAAAGTAGCTGAAGCAGAATTTTACCCAAATTTTTTATTAGCCTATGGATTTAAATTTATTCTTTAAGATTTATAGCCTAGAATAGCAAACAGCTTAGGCTATTTCCAACATATTACATAATTTCTAAGAAGCATTACCACCAATCACTTTTAAAATTCAATAAACTAAAAATATAAAAAGAAACTCACCACCATAGGCTCTCTAAATACAATTTTTCACTTTGATTAGGACCTAGCCTAGAATGCAAAATAAAAGCTATTCACTGTATTCACATCTATATTTTCTATCTGGATTAGAAAGAGTACCCTATATTTATTTCCAAGGAAAGTATAAATGATAGAGAGCGCAAGATAAAGTCATCAAAATCTTTTGAAGGAACAAAAATTCATAGGCTTTTTTAAATGCTAGTTTTATTGATATAATGCAGCAAGTTTGCAAATTAGCACTTTAAAAAATGATTATCCCTACTTTTCTCTGGCATCTGCATTTTTAAAATTTCTAAGAATTTGCCAAATAGTGAGTTACTTTTAAATATTTGGAACGTTAGAAATACAAAGAACAGAATTTTGTAAACAAGTTTTGGATACCAGAAGTGCTCGGTTTTGACGGACGAATTTTCAAAACCTGTGAACAAAATGCCAAAAAACCTGTGAAATTCGTCAAAAAACCTGTGACCACTTTTACAGCATGTTCAGGCATTCTTACATTCTTACTACAGTTTACATTTGTTACTCTGAAGTGGCAGCACTAGAATGCTACTAGCAAAGATACTTAACCCTGGGAAAATCTGCCTCTGCCCCCAAAACACGTCATGGAAAATCGAGAGGCATGCTACCTAGCGGTCTGTTCCCTACATGAGTTCTGCAGATATTCCCAGCTATGACATGAACGCTATATATAAATTACATGTAGTGCTTTTCAATTTCAATAGATGACAGAAAGATATCGTCATGAGAATGTCAACAGAGTGAAATTTTTCCGCCACCTATTTTAGTCGGAAAGTAAAGGACGAATCATCGAGACTCATTTTCACTTCGATAATTGCATTAGTTATGCGAAAAAGATGCGAGTCGCTGATCTTTGGTAGCTATTAAAGATCTATGGGTGTGACAAGGTCCGAACGGTTGCTGTAACGCAATGTCTATTTTGACCTAAGATGACCTACATGGTCTTAAACTTGAAAACAAAATTGTTCAATCTATATGGACGAACGATTCATCCCTTCTGCAAGGTTTTCCGCATCATGAATTGGCACCTTAAGTTCGGATACAAAGAATTTTCTTTACAGACCATGGTCAAACCTGATAGACATCCTCACTCCAAGGCTTAAGATTTGTTCCCAAGACCAGGCAGGAACTATCCATTTTTTGGTTTCTGCATTTTATTTCAAATTATGTAAGTTTTGCCCCATAGCGCCACTTATGATGTAAGTATATAAAATATCAAAGTGCGTTACTTAGATAGAAGTTCGCAAAATAATGGAAGGTAAAATAAAAATATGTAGTTTGTTGCAAAACAAATATGTAAAGTTCAGACTTCATTAACAGATTCCTCCACCAGATTCCAGAATCTAGAACAAAAGACGTCGATCACATTAACCACTCAGCCAACTGGTTGGTCAAGTTGTTAAAATTGTTTAACAACTACTATATCTTGCCGTTTTCTGAACATTTAGAAATACCCTGAGCTACTTAAGGCAATTATAGGGCTGAATTATCTAGCGAAAAAAGCTTCCCTGCATTTTGTTTAATTTAAGTTAAAATCATGCAGTGTTCCTAAATTTTGAGCATTTCCAAACCTGACGGACCAGAAATCTGTTTTAAAGAATTGTATTTATCTAACACAAAGCAATACTTCTTGCAGAAGCAAAATAAGTTGGTAGATCATAAAAAAAGAAAAGGGGCATTCGCACCTTAATTTTGCCGAGGTCTAAGCAATCACTAGACATCAAACTTGCTCACCCACATACACCTCTATACAACTTAGGTATAGAGGTGTAGAGGTTAGGTATAGAGGATATTTCAGTTTTCAAAAGGGAAACAGGGGAATGAACTTCACTTTCTCACAAATCATATTTTCAAAGCACTTCACCTGTTTTCTTAGAAACCACGCAAAATTCTGATGATCCGAGTTGAATTTCTGGCAGCTTCTAATTTAAGGTAATAGGTACTGAAAATTAGCCAGCCATGTCCGTCTTGCACACAAGGTTTAAACTAGGTCGCTTGCATATGATTCTCAAGTAAATGCTGCGACTTTTTCGAATGAAGAAAAAAACAATTATCGCTACTACGGTTCTTCAGGTCTTGGCAAGCAAGATTGGCATAAAAACACAAAAATTTGGTTGGTTGATATAATAATATTGATTGATAAATCACAACTGATCCAAGTCATAATTGGTTGATTTGAATGGTTGATATAATGATATTGGTTGATAACTCACAACTGATCTGAGTCATGGTATTATAAGTTCCACCTGTAGCTTAAACCCTGCAACAGAGACAGATACTATCAACATTTACCTAATTCTAGGTTCAGATGTATAAAATTTTCCCTGAAGGTTGAAAGGAAATCTTTAGAAGCTGAAGGGAAATCTGTACGAATGTAAAGAGATATTTTTCTCTAATTCCTATTGCGAATTCTAAAGCGAGAATTTTGAAAAACTAAATCTTGTCCTTAGGCAATGATGATTCTGGACCAAAACAATTAAATCTACTTACGCTGCATTTTTTAGGTCTGTTCTAGTTTCCTGGCTTTTCTCAGTTATTTCCCTGATAATAATAATGTACTTATAACCCATGTCATACACAAAGTTGTGAGCAAGACAAGGAAAAAAAAGAGAAAAAATGAAGTAAAATATACTACAATGAAATTTACCGGACAGACTGACCAAAGGATGATGAGGCGAAAAACGACAAAAAGATGAATCCGAAAGCCTTCCTTGCACCACAGCCAACTTTGCTGTTACATCGAGAACTTCAAACTTACGAATTATTTTACCACTACTATGCCAAGGGGGGGAGGGATAAAGTAGAATTTACAATATCTGAAATAAAAAGACCGGATATGTTTAACGTATTTCTTCTTTAAAAGGGGAAAGACCAAAAAGTAAAAGGATAGAATGATCACAAAAAGTAAAATATAGCCTACCCAGTTCTCGTCTGTTATACTTCCCTCGATTGGCAGCAATCTTAGAAAAACCAATTTGAATTTCCTTTTTAACATCACGAACAGTGTACTGGCGAAGGCTGGAAATTGATTTAGTAACGTTGATACCCAACCATCGAAAAACAGAAACAGAGGGTATAGAAAAACCACGACGAACTAAGGGAACATTAGAGGAAGTTGAACCATTAAAAACTAGAAACTCACAATTCTCAACAGTAAAAAAAATACCAATTTTAGAAAATAAACTGGAAAATTTCTGAAATCTTAATAATCTAATAATTTTTTAATAATCTCTTTACAATCTGATTCTTCTTGAAGAAAAATTAAGTTTTTTCTTTCGTAATATTGAAAATTCTATCACCTTATAAGATCGAGTCGAAAAAAAAACAACTCGAAATCCTCTCGAGCTTTAAAGGATAAGCTTATTTGAATCCTTTAACTCCTTAAAGTGAATCTGTCATACCCCACTTGTGATCAAAATTATCTTTATTTAATCTATTCTTGAAGCTCGTTCCAAAATTTAGGCCTAGTGTCTACCGTAACATAAGGCAGTGATTTGTTTTCATCCATCAATAACAATTATCTGTCATGTCTTTACGACTTAATGATAACAGATAATTGTTCTCTTCGAAAGGAAAAAAGGATGAAGTACCGTTGTTATGAGGACAATTTACGAGCTGAATCTTTGCATTGGAACTGGAATACATAGAAGCAACGAAATACTCACCCCATCAAAGTCAGTAGTCCATTCAGTGTCGGAGTGTGAGCTGTCAGGTTCAGCACAACGAGGATCTTCTTTATTACAAACTGCCTCTCTCCATTTGATAGCCTTATCCAGTAGATCACTTGGAACAGTCCAGGAAGCGGCTTTACCAGCCAACTGTTTGGTCATCATCAATGCACTAACTGTCCGGGTGTTCAGCTTGTTACGCAGTCGCGTTTTCATATGCGACAGGAAAGAGAACTGTCGCTTTGCAGTAGTGCTTGTACGGGGGATGGCAACAGAGGTGCAACATAAAGGTCGACAGACCAGCAAACTTTTTTTCGCCATTACCGTTCTTTAGACGCAAAACACTCTTCGAGAAACCAGATGGTTGGTCGACCAGATCTTGACCAAGATCAGCTCGGCTCAACCTGAGCTCTTGCAGCTGACGGTCAATGCTTTCTCTCTTGCGTTCTACAATCGCTGCATTGCTTCCCAGAAGTGTAGAAAAGTGCACGAGAATGCGAATAATGAACACCTCCTCAGATCCGAGTGCAACGCAAGGATCCAAAATGTTAAGATCGGGCAAAATTCGATCTTCCCAGATTATTCTTTGTCTCATCTGCTTGCGGAACCTCAGACAGTTGACCTTAAAGGCTTTTAGTGAGTCCTCAGCAATCCTTGATCCGTGTTCCTCCAGATAACATTCGGTATTGGTGCCTAATTTCATGTCATCCAGTTCAAGATAGTTCGCGGGAACCAGATCTATGGCGAAAGGTGATTTCGCTACCAGTATCAGGCATTTTCCTATGAACATTTGGAGTAATATTGCGTACGTCGTAATGAATCTGCTCACCAGCCTAAGGATTCTTGTGTCACTGCTCTGAAAGTCAGTGTTTAGGGAGTTGGTAATCCCAAGAACGGGGGCAAGAAAATAGAGAGAGGTCTTCGTGACAGGATTCTTTAAAGAGTGTATATTTTGAGTGCCTTCTCCTTGCTCCCCTCGTCTGCAGTGCCCTCACCTAACGCGTGATCACCGTAAAACAATAACAAGGCATTCCAGGTTTCTAAAAGCCATCTGATGGGTGCTTCAAAGCTGAGCCATCTCGTAGAAACTACCGATAGCAACTGTTTCACTTCAATTTTAGTGAACTTCTGGTGGTATGAAATTCTCCAATCCTCTTTGGACTGTGGGCAATGTAGTGTCTTGTATCATGCACAAAAGACTCTAACCAGTCTGGAAAGGTTTTAGATGCTGCTGAAGCAGCAGCTTAAAAGACTTATAAAAGAAGCTTAAAAGACACTTTTTACAATCTAATAACAGACAGATAATTTTTGGAAATTGGTTTATAGAGGGAAAAAATTCAACAATATAAAAGCACTTTCACTCCGACATATTGTCTTTTTCAATTCAATTCAAAATGGTTGTGTCAAAATAGCCATGGCTGTTACTTGTGATTAATTTTATTAAGCTTTAGAGTTATGATGCATAGATGTTGTTTCAAAATCACTAAAAATAATTTAAAAATGTGAGCTCTACAAAATTCAACTTTTAGCAGAATATTAGGTCATATTAGGAGCTTTTAGCACAAAAACCTGTGACTTTCTACCATTCAGCGGCAAAAACCTGTGAACCTGTGACCATAAAAAAAAACTGTGAAGTGTCACAGGAAACCTGTGACTGTGGCAACACTGGTTTTGGCTGTGGAAAGCCAATACATGATACATGTGTGAATTACTATCTAGCTTATAAATTCTTAAAGTGGCGTTCACAAGCGTGTCTAGCTAGAATCCCATGTCTAGACACGTGTCTAGCCAGAATTGAATGTCAAGGCAACGACCGTTCATAATTACAATTCAGCGCTTAGTTAGACACGCTAGACAAGGCGCTTAGCTGGACATTGAGTTCTAGACTCTGGAACTCAATGTCTAGGATTTTCGATTACAGCCAATCAGAATGTGTCAGGTTCCACTTTTTCATCATTTATGCTTACAATTTTAAACTGAAATTTAATGTTTGTTTTCTCATTAATTTTTCATTTCATTTTAGGCAAATATGCAACACCAGGCATAATAGTGAAGCAAATTAAGGTAATTGTTTCACTTATCTCATCCATTATCTTGTGACAGTAAAAAATAGGGATTACAATTTTGAAAGTTTTGCCCGCATAAGCTCTCTTGATTGGCTTGAAATGACAGCAGTAATCTATTTGAAACTAAATTTGTTGTTTTAGCTAAGCACCGAATTTTACTTGTGAACGGTCGTTGCCTAGATATTGAGTTCTGGCTAGACACGTGTCTAGACATGGGATTCTAGCTAGACACGCTTGTGAGCGCTGCTTAAGGAAAACTGGCAAAACCTGTTCTTAAGCTTGTAGATACCAGGTTACCGTAAATACGCTCTAAGATAACACTGACTATGCATTATATGACAAAGAAGAAAAATAGCAAATGAATAATAAAATTAAATATCCAAGAAAAACGAGGGTAAGGTCAGCCAGTGGAATGAAAAGAAGCGAAAATAAGAAGATATTTCGGCAAGGACCTCAGCCAAGGCGTCGTCAGTGTTGAAAAAAAAGAAAGAAGGAAATCTAACCTCTTCAAGTATATTCAAACAGAGCAGAAGAAACACAGAATTAAACAAAACAATAAAAACAAGCCAAAATAAATGGAATACCATTGCCACTTAGATTGGGCAAGACTTCTCTGCTTAGTGATTGGCTCAGCTTGCCTACTGGCTCGATTTTCATTAAAAGTATTGTCAAATGGTTGTAATTTAAACTGAGGAAAAATGTTATTTGAAAATTTTGATATTAAGTTATTATAAATTGGGTTTATAGGTATAATTCCAGTATCGTAGGCAGCGCAATAGCGCTGCCTAAGTAAAAAGCGATGGGGGCACAAGGTGTGAGTTGTTTAGACCAGGACACTTGGTATCGAAGGAGTTGTTATAGAAACTTCGAAAATGACTCATTCGATTGGATATTGAAGGCGCTAGTGCCCTTTTTAATAGTCGAAAGTGATCGGAGGGTAACTAACCCCCCTCCCACGCCCACAACTTCCAGAAACACATCCAATCAAAATTTTGAGATAGCCATTTTGTTTAACGTAGTTGAAAGGTTCGGTAATTATGTATTTGAGGACGACAAACCCACACGGCCCTCAGGACAAGGATTGTAAGTTTTTCCCTCGGGGCGTATAAGATATATATAGAAAGGGTGCTCGTATAAACTTCGGAGGGGGCTTATTGAAATGGTAATTAGAGTTCCGGGTTAGCCTGTTTAAGATTCAGAGTAATCAGAGGGTGAATACCCCCCCCCCATACCTAGTATTTTCCCAAATAAATCTGATATACATTTTGAAGTGGCCATTTGTTGTCTTAGAAACTTCGAAAAGAGCTCATTCGGTTGGAAATTGAAAGGGCTAGTGCCCTTTTAATAGTCAAAATTGCTTCGAGGGCAACTAGCCCCCCTCCCAAGCCCGCCATTTCTCCAAATACATCCAATCCGAATTTTGAGATAGCCATTTTCTTCAACGTAATTGAAAGGTCCAGAAAATATGTCTTTGAATATGATCACCCCCCCCCCCCCCCAAAAAAAAAAAAACAACCTCAGGGCAAGGGTTGCAAGTTGTGCCTTGGGGGCATATAAGGTATATATAGAAAGGATGATAGTATAGACTTCAGAGGGGGCTCGTTGGATTGCTAATCAGAAGTTTTAGTGCCCTTTTTGAGATTCAGAATGATTAGAGGGTGGATACCCCCCTACCCCCCCCCCCCCCCCAAAGAAAAAAACACATCTCATATTTTCCCAAAATGTGTCTGATAGAAATTTTGAGATGGCCTAATAAATTTATTTGTTGTCTTATAAACTTCGAAAAGAGCTCATTCGATTGGACTTTGAAAGGGATAGTGTCCTTTTTAATAGCCAAAAGTAATCGGGTGGTAACTAACCCACCTCCCACGTCCACCGTTTCCCCAAACACATATAATGCAAATTTTGAGATGCTTGTTTTGTTCAACGTAGTTAAGTGGTCCGGAAACTATTTCTTTGAGAATGAGACCCACCCCCCCACAGCCCTCAGGACAAGGGTTTTAAGTTATGCCTTGGGGGCGTATAAATAGATAGATAAACTTTTGTTTTCACCAAAATCTTCATTGCACTGCAAAATATTTTTGGCACAGTCATAGGCAGCGCAATAGCGCTGCCTAAGTAAAGAACGATGTTGGCACAATGTATTATTCATTATTTTTTTCCTTTAGACCAGGGCACTTCGTATCAAAGAAGTTGTCGTAGAAACTTCGAAAAGGGCTCATTAAACTGGAAATTGGAGTGGCTTGTGCTCTTTTGAATTGTCGAAAGTAATTGGAAGGCAATTAACACCCCCTCCACGCCCACCATTTCCCGAAACACATCCAATCCAAATTTTGAGATATCCATTCTGTTCAGCATAGTTGATTTCCAAATAGAAAATACATTTTTGAGGAGGACACTCCCCTGTAACCCTCAGGGCAAGAGTTTTAAGTTATGCTCTGGGGCATATAAGAACGATGTTGGCACAATGTATTATTTTTTTTTTCCTTTAGACCTGGGCACTTCGTATCGTAGAAACTTCAAAAAGGAATCATTCGATTGGAAATTGAAATGGCTAGAACCGTTTTTGAGATAACCATTTGTTCAAAGTTGTTCTAAGTTCTGTAAATTAGGTCTTTTAGGATGACAACCCCTCCCCCCCAGAGCCCTCGGGGCAAGGGTTGTAAGTTATGCCCGGGGGTATATAAGGTTTTATAGAAAGCGTTGTCATAGAACCTTCAAAAAGGGCTCATTGGATTGGAAATTGAAACGGCTAGTGCCCTTTTTAATAGTTGAAATTGACTGGAAGGCAACTAACACCCATTCCACGCCCATTATTTCCCCAAACACATCCAATCAAACTTTTGAGATAGCCACTTTGTTCAGCATAGTTGATTTCCAGAAAGAAATTATATTTTTGAGGAGGACACTCCCCCACAGCCCTCAGGGCAAGGGTTGTAAGTTACAACCTTGGGGGAATTTATATACCCTGGGTGCATATAAGGTTTTTATAGAAAGCGTTGTCGTAGAAACTTCAAAAAAGGCTCATTCAATTGGAAGTTCAAAGGGCTAGTGCCCTTTTTAATAGTCAACAGTGATTTGAGGGCAACTAACCCCCTCTCACGCCCACCTTTTCCCAAAACACATCAAATCAAAAATTTGAGCGAGCCATTTTTTTCAACGTAATTTAAAGGTCTGGAAATTAGATCTTTGAGGATGACAACCCTCCACAGCCCTCAGGGCAAGTGTTGTAAGTTGTGCTATGGGGGCATATAAGGTTTTTATAGAAAGTGTTGTCGTAGAAACTTAAAAAAGGGCTCATCCACAACCACCAATTCCCCAAACACATTCAATCAAAATTTTGAGATAGCCATTTTGTTCAGTGTAGATGATTTCCCGATAGAAATTATGTTTTTGAGGAGGACACTCCCCCACATCCCTCAGGGCAAGGGTTGTAAGTTATGCCCTGGGGGCATATAAGGTTTTTATACAAAGCATTGTCGTAGAAACTTCAAAAATGGCTCATTCGGTTGGAAATTTAAAGGGCTATTGCCATTTTTAATAGTCGAAAGTGATTGGAGGGCAACTAAACCACTCTCACGCCTACCTTTTCCCCAAACATATCCAATCAAAATTTTGAGATAGCCATTTTGTTCAACGTAGTTGAAAGTTCGGGAAACTAGGTCTTTGAGGATGACAGCCCCCCACAGCCCTCAGGGCTAGGGTTGTAAGTTATGCCCTGGGGCATATAAGGGTTTTATAGAAAGCGTTGTCGTAGAAACTTTAAAAAGGACTCTTTCAATTGGAATTTGAAATTGTTAGTTCCCTTTTTAATAGTTAAAAGAGATTGGAAGGCAGCTAACACCCCTTCCAAGCCCACATTTCCCCAAACACATCCTATCAAAATTTGGAGATAGCCATTTTGTTCAGCGTAGTAGTTTCCAGATAGAAACAATGTTTTTGAGGAGGACACTTCCCCATAGGCCTCAAGGCAAGGGTTGTAAGATGTGCCCTGGGGGTATATAAGGTTTTTATAGAAAGCGTTGTCGTAGAAACTACAAAAAAGGCTCATTCGATTGGAAATTCAAAGGACTAGTGCCCTTTCTAATAGTCGAAAGTGATTGGAGATCAACTAACCCCCCTCTCACGTCCACCATTTCCCCAAACACATCCAATCAAAATTCTGAGATAGCTATTTTGTTCCACGCAGTTTAAAGTTCAGGAAATTATACCTTTGAGCAGGACACTCTCCCCAGTCTTCAGGGCAAGGGATATAAGTTATGCCCTGGGGTCTTATAAGGTTCTTATTGAAATTTTTGTCGTACAAACTTGAAAAAGGGCTCATTCGATTGGAAATTGAAAGGGCTTGTGCCCTTTTTCAATAGTCGGAAGTGATTCGAGAGCAACTAACCCCCCTCTCACACCCACCTTTTTCTCAAATACATCCCATCAAAATTTTTAGATAGCCATTTTAACGTAGTTGAAAGTTTTGGAAATTAGGTATTTAAGGATGACAACCCCTCCCGACCCCCCCCCCCCACACCCCTCAGGGCAAGGGTTGTAAGTTATACCCTGGGGCATATAAGGTTTTTATAGAAAGTAATGTTGTAGAAGCTTCACAAAGGGTTCATTCGACTGGAAATTGAAAAGGATAGTAACCTTTTTAATAGTTGAAAGTGATTGAAGGACAACTAACCCCTCTCACGCTCAACATTTTCCCAAAAATATCCAATCAAAATTCTGAGATATTTGTTTTGTTCAAGGTAGTTGAAAGTTATTGAAATTAGGTCTTTTAGAATTATAACCCCTTCAGAGCCCGCAGGGCAAGGATTTTAAATTATACCGTGGGGTCATACTAGTTTTATATAGAAAATTGTTGTAGACCTTTCGAAAAGTGCTCATTTGACTGGAAACTGAAAGAGCTAGTTGCTATGTTAATAGTCGAAAGTGATTGAAGAGTAATTAACCCCCTCTCACGCCCACTACTTCCCCAAACACATTTAATAAAAGTTTAGAGATAGCCATTTTTTTCAACGTAGTTGAAAGTGTTGGAAATTATGTATTTGAGGATGACGAACCCCCCACAGCCCCCATGGCAAAGGTTGTAAGTTATGCCCTGGGGGCATATAAGGTTTTTATAGATAGTGTTGTAGTAGAAACTTCAAAAGGGGTTATTCAATTGGAAACTGAGAGGGCTAGTGCGCTTTTTAATGGTTGAAAGTGATTGGAAGGTAGCCAACCCCCCTCTCACGTCCACCATTCCCCCAAACACATCCAATCAAAATTTTTAAATAGCCATTTTGTTCAATGTAGTAGAAAGTTCTGGAAATTAGGTCTTTGAGGATGACACCCCCCCCCTAACCCTTTCTTTAATTATACCCTGTTCTTCCGTTTCGTTTATTTGGCCGTCCAGCCATGGTTTTAAATGATAAGGTGCTTTATACGGTGACTTTTTAATTGGAGGACCCTGTGTTGATATTTTGTGCGTGATTAAGTGAGTTATTCCGTAATCCGCTTTGTGTCTTGCAAATGTCCATCGAAAATCCCAAAGAATATCTTCCACCCGGGTTTTTCCGTTAATGTTTTAAATCAAATTGTTGCAAAAATCAGTTTTTGTCATTCCGTACTTTTCTTGTGGTTTCGGTTTTGATGGCATTTGTTCGTGGCTAGCAAAATTTACGTTTAATTCTGGACCGTTTAGAGATTTTATTTCTAAATTTGAAATATTTTCCACTGACCCAAGCCCTATTTAGTTCAGCTTTACTTTGTTTTTACTTAGATTTGATAGTTTTAAGTATGTGATACCATTTTCAATTTTAATAACTAGATTTTCTACTAAAATAGTTGGGTATTCTTCGAGGGTGTATCCCCCTATCATGGCATCCATTGTTTTAACCTTTCCTTCTTCTGTATTTAATGTCGCTAGCACTTGAGCTGTTTTTCCCCCTTCTATTGTGATTTTTCCGTTTATTTTTAGGTTATAATCCAAATCGTCACTTTCTTTATCTGTTGTTACGCAAATTTGCCTATTAGTTTAATTTGGCTGGCTTATGTTTATTGTATCAGTTATGGGTTCCCATAAGATCCCATATTTCCTTATACCATCTACTCCTAGAACACAAGGAAATGGTAGCTGATTACATATTATCACCGTTACTGTTAATTCTTTACATCCTGTGCTAAATTTGAATGGATATTCCTCCAAAATTGTCAGCTTGTGACCTGTTACTGATGTCAGGGAATTCTGGCATCTGCTTAAGCGATTTTTGACACTAGGAGGAAACCTCTTAAAAACTCCCTCTCGAATTAATTATTTAGATGCACTTATATCAAGTAAAGATGGTAAATTTTCAAAAAACTTAATTTTAAAATGACGCAAAATCGGTAGATTATTATTATTTGCATTTGTATCACAATACTCTAAACTATAAAGGGGTTTAGGTAATGACTCAGCTCTCTCCACTTACAGCCTGGTTTCTCTGTTTGAATACCCACTATGTGACTGATACTTTCTGGGGTCATCCAGTTTTCATCAGCGCTGCTACTTTGACCCTGGTTATTGTTAACCATTTGCCTTCTAGGCCTAAATTCAGGAATATTATTAGGCATTTGCCAAGTATTATTTGTTCCCTGGCTTCCTAAATTTCTACCCTCCTGTGTTCTGAACTGGTGTCCAGTTTTCTACGTCTGGCCTTCTTTGCGTATTCTATGCCAGCAATCTGCCGCATAGTGGTTTGGTTTGCTACAATAATAGCAATTAAACTTTCTCTTAAATTGTTAATTGGTTTCCTGGTTATTTCTAAATATTCTTGATCTGTCATTGTTGGTTCCCCAACTATCTGACTTTGGTGGGGGTGGGTGCCCATATTTTCTATAGTTATTAGCTGCTAATCTCTCAAGGTCTTGGAATCTGTCAGCTACTTCCCTAAACGGTGACCCTCGGCCTCCGTCGCGCCTTTTTGGTTCACGATTTGGCTCTTCAAAGTTCACCCGCTTCTGTCCCCTTTCATATTTTATAATTTCTTTGGCTCCTGTGTTATTTATTGACATCTGATCAAACTTTTTCATAGCCTCGTCAATTTTTACCTCTTTTTCTACTAGGATTATAGCCTGTTTCAGGTTTCCGTCTTAATATTAGTCTTAATAGCTTTTTTGGTAACCCTTTCGTAAAAGTATGTAATTGTACTTTCTGTACTGTCTCGTCATTTCCGCCTTTCCCTAACTGTAAGCATACAGATCTACAAATTTTGTCGACATATTCCCTGATACTAGTTAAGGTATTGAATGTCACTACCTCTGTTCTTAGCCTCTCGAAGCTGCTTGTCTGTATGAACCTTGTTTTAAAAGATTCAATTAGAGTACTGATTTTCTTGGGCTCTTTTTCTTTAATTGCCTCAAAATGTTTAAGGGCGCTTCCCTTTAATCTGGATGCAACGCATTGCTCTTTGACCTTATCGTCAAACGATACAGTTAGTTCATCGAAAATTTTAAATTTTTCGATAAACTTATCTACATCTGAGATTCCATCTGGTAAAGCCATTTATTTCAATCTACTATTTTTTTTCTCTCGGCCCAGTTTTTCCAACGGCCACCAGTTGTGCTAATGTGATCTTTATGGTATTTAAGTGATGTTGTTGTAGATGCCTTTATTCTCCCTATATAGGGGAGATAAACTATGGCCCTAAGGTAATTAAACTTTGGTAGCGTGCCTTAGGCTAGGAGCTGACTAATGAGGCGTACCAGCTGGGTATATCCGAGAGACTAAATGTAGATTGTAGAGAGGTTGGCTATAATACAATACTTTTATTCATTTAACATATATCAGTATAATATATATATTATTCCTCTGGGACTAGTGGTTCCAGGGAGACAACAAGTATCAGAAATTTACAATAAGGTATAATACAATAAAATACTTAGACACTTACAATAATCCGACCATATTCCAAGGTATTTCTAAATCAACGGACCAGAGGTCAGTCCGGCATAAAGTTAGTATCCGTCTACCCCTTCCCAGAAAATGCATCTTTTATACATTTTTATCAACCACACCTTCCTGGACCCCACCGAGGCAATTAGCTAGGAAGTGGTAATTTCTCAATTTCCTGTTAAGCAGAAACTTGCCAGGATATGTTCCTTATCTTAATAAAAATTGGTATTTCTAAACTTTTGTATATGCGTCTTAATATTTTTACTAAACACCAAATTGACTTAATTAGAAGGCTTCACCACAATACTGGATGAATATGTTTTCTGTAGTCTATCGCATTTTTACCCACCCCCCTTTCCCACACCTTTTAGGTGGAAGTATATTCATCAAGCGCAATTTGATGGTTGAGAAAAATTGTTAAGACAAATCTTTAAATTATCATAAACAACATAGAAGATAATGCGGGGGCTACCAGTACCTGAAAACATAGTGTTATTTTCAAAACTTTTAGGTTTGCAAAAAACTCAAGAAATATGCGCCGTAATCAAGAGCTCCCATTAGAGATCTAGAAAATTACAATCTCTATATAATCAATTTAAAAACACCAAAAAAACTATATATATATATATATATATAAAAAAATATATATATATATATATATATATATATATATATATATATATATATATATATATATATATATATATATATATATATATATATATATATATATATATATATATATATATATATATATATATATATATATATATATATATATATATATATATATATATATATATATATATATATATATATATATATATATATATATATATATATATATATATATATATATATATATATATATAAAATTAATTATTTTGCTCAAAACGAGCAGAAGTTAACATGAGTAGAGCTGACGCCTCCCATGGCTTCTGAAGATAAGAACATAATTTGCACTTCACTGAAAAAAAAACATTTTAAATGTTTTTAATTTTTTACTTTAATAAATAAAAAATTATTAAGACTTTAAGGAATAAATATCAGTATAGGCATATTATCCTGTCAATCCACATTTGTTTGTTTGTTGTTTTTTTTCAGTAAAACAAATGAAACATGTCAACGTCAGTTTGGGTATCAAAGATTCAATTTCCAACTATAAATAGGAACGAGAAAAGAGGATATACTGAATTTTGCAAAAAAACTGGAACTTCCAAATTTCATGACAGCCCAATATGGTTGGAAAAAACCCATTTAATCAATCAATAGAACTCAATTAGTATGAGGGTCTCTAAATCTAAATTTAAAAAAAAATTTAGTGGCCACATTTTCTTTCAACCTCGAATGGCTTCTGAAGACCAGAACATAATTTGCACTTAACTGAAAGAAAAAACATATGAAAGTAGATTGACAGTTTAATACATGTGTAATGATATCTTTGATTGTTATCTCAAAACTTTGATTGGTTGTTTTTGGGGAATTGGTAGGCGTTGAAGGGTTATTAATTGCCTTCCAATCACTTTCGACTATCAAAAAGGGCACTAATTCCAATTTCCAATCGAATGAGACCTTTTTGAAGTTTCTACGACAACTTCTTTGATACGAAGTGCCCTGGCCAAAACAAGTTTATAAATAACACATTGTGCCAACATCATTCTTTACTTAGGCAGCGCTATTGCGCTGCCTATGATATTTTAGTTACTATGGGCTGAAAGCTTGTTCCTTACTGTAACAATTGATACATATTGGTGGCACCAAATTGTCTTAAATGTTGCTGCTAGGAATGCCAATTTGGACATTTTCACCCAGATATAACTCCCTATCCTATTCAGTCATAGCTGAATGTTTTTTTGGAAAATAAAACAGATTACAATTCCGAATTGCCAAAAGATATCAAAGATAAATATAGGGAAATATTCAAGTTAGTCGTGGTTTCAAAACACGATTATAAAAAATTGACACCAATCGATAAATGGTATCCGACAGTGTGCAAACTTACCTCTAAAGACTCTGACAGCTCACTTAAATCAATTTACCAGGATGTAATTTGGAAAAATGTAGATAATGCAAAATTAGGTGAAATCATTAATGGGTTAAATATACTAGAATATTTGAGAAGATACTTGACTTATGTGGAGGACTGAAGATGTTTTACGCACAACCAAGGATCTTTTACCAACAACCAAGGTATCGCAAATCTTCTTAGTTAAATAAATAAAATTTCTTGCAATTTTCAATAATGAATTCTTTTAGAGTAAATGAGAGCTTTCTCTCATATCCTTCCCTACGAGTTGTCGTCGGCAGGCTAATTTATAACTTGTACTCTTCCTTATCTATAAATTCCATTTACAGTATCGATTCTTTATGTAATTCTTTATTATAAAACTATCAATAAATCATATTTATAGTATCGATCCTTCACGTATATTATAATAATAGAGTTCGTTCTTTATTATAATTATAATAATGTAACCCGGATTGACAACCCAGATTATGTAAACCCTGATTACAAGCAGGAAAAATCCTACGGCTTTTTCTTCTTTGGAGTAGTAAGAGACGACTCTCAAAGAATAAGGGAGCTAACTAAGTCCAATGTATGTAATGGTTTGTTCTTCTAATGATCGTCTTTTAATATAATATTTTTAACCTATTAATTTCCTTTAAAATGAGCTATTGAACAACTCTCTACGATGTTCCAGTGCCAAGCTATCTGTGGAATTACTAACCTATACTATAATTCAGTGGCGTATTAAATACCACTGCAACCCGGATAATAAACTGATTACAAACAGGAAAAAGCCTACGGCTTTTTCTTCTTTGAAATAGTAAGAGACGAACCTCAAACAATCAAGTTGCTAACTAATTCCAATGTATGCAATTGTTTGTTATTCCAATGATCGTCTTTTAATGTAAACGTAGAAAATGGAGTCTATTTAATTTTTTTTTTTTAATTACAAAAACCTTTTTAACCCCATTGATTTCCTTTAAAATGAGCCATTGAACAACTGTCTATGATGTTCCAGTGCCAAGCTATCTGTGGAATTACTAATCTATACTATAATTAAGTGGCGTATAAAATTTACTATAGGCAAGAGGTCGTTCTTTATTATACTATATCCGATTAAACTTACATAGTTCCCATTATAATGAGATGTATCGAACCTCTATGTATCAAATTGTTAATTTTACAACTTTACCAAATGACGTTGTGGTGTAAGGGGCTATCACGATCGGCCGTTAACCGAAAGGTTGGTGGTTCAAGGCCCCCCGGGGTCAATTTCTTTAAATTGTAATTCAGCTATTATTAAAACCATGATACGGATGATACTTACAAAAAAACCATTTACAGTATCGATCCTTTATGTAATTTGGGTTTTTATATTTCTTAGCATTGGACTGATCGTCTATTACTAGGTTGCTAGCTACTGCTGCAACCCGGATCACTGTGAATATATGGAGGCATAATTGTCCTTTACTTAGTTTCAGCTTAAATTCGATGATCGAGCCTTTATGTAATCCTGTTTTAAAAATAATTTGTTTGAGTTACAAAAGATTTGTAACCCAATTAATTTTCTTTAAAATAAGCCATTGAACAGCTCTCTACGATGTTCCAGTGCCAAGCTATCTCTGGATACAAAGAAAAGAGAAAAAATATCCCATTTGGGGAGAATAACGTGGTTAAAGTCAATTTTCTTGATTTTCAAGCCAATATATTTCCCTTGCTCTTCAAACCAAGGGACAGAAAGTTTCCTATAAAGGGGTTTCGGACAAGGCGGTTCAATGGTGTGCTTTTTGTTTTGATCTGACTCGTTTTTTAGGAGCTATGGGTTTTTATATTTCTTAACATTGGACGTGATCGTCTCTTACTAGGTTGCTAGCTACCGCTGCAACCCGGACTAGAGATGCTTTCGCAAAACTTCATAGTAATATCCAAAAGAAATGTTGCATGTTTAGTGAAAAGCTTCCAAGGTATGGACCGGCAACAGTGGAACAGTTTACAGAGGTAATGGGAAATCTTATACATCACTGTGAATATATGGAGGCATAATTGTCCTTTACTTGGTTTCAGCTTAAATTCGATGATCGAGCCTTTATGTAATGCTAGCTACCGCTGCAACCCGGATAATCGTCTTTTAATGTAACTCTTACTAGGTTGCTAGCTACCGCTGCAACCCAGATTCCAGTTACTATAGACTATAGTTCGCTCTTTAATGTAATTTTATAAATAATTTATTTTAGTTACTATAGATTTTTAACCCAAATAATTTCCTTTAAAATGAGCTATTGAACAACCCTCTACGATGTTCCAGTGCCAAGCTATCTGTGGAAAAGAAAGAAAAGAGAAAAAAAGAAAAAAAATATCCCGTTTAGGCAGAATGTTGTAGTAGCTGCCACTTTTCTTGATTTTCAAGCCAATATATTTCCCTTGCTGTTCCAGCCAAGGGACAGAAAGTTTCCTATACAGGGGTTTCGGACAAGGCGGTTCTAATGGTGTACTTTTTGTTTTGATCTGACTCCTCTCTTAGGAACTATGGGTTTTTACATTTCTTAACATTGGACGTGATCGTCTCTTACTAGGTTGCTAGCTACCACTGCAACCCGGAAAGACGAGTCTCAAAAAATCAAGTAGCTAGCTAATTCCATTGTATGCAATTGTTTGTTATTCCAATGATCGTCTTTTATCGTAACTAGGTTTTAGCCATCTCTACAGCCATGATACTGATGGAAATTACATAATCCCTATTTATGTTTCAGTTAACATGGGCAAGGTGTCGTTCTTTATTATAACTATGATTTTCCAGTGCCCAGCTAGCTGAGCAGAAAGAAAAAGCGGAAAGAAAAAAATATCCCGTTTGTGGAGAATAACGTGGTAAAAGTCAATTTTCTTGATTTTCAAGCCAATATATTTTCTTTGTTATTCAAGCCAAAGGGCGGTAAGTTTCCTTTATAGAGGATTCGGACAAGGCGGTTCTAATGGTGTACTTTTTGTTTTGATCTGACTCTTTTTTTAGGAGTTGGGGGGTTTTATATTTCTTGACATTGGAGGTGATCGTCTCTTACTAGGTTGCTAGCTACCGCTGCAACCCGGATATCTGTTGAATTACTAACCTATACTATAATTAAGTGGCGTATAAAATTTAGTATAGGCAAGAGGTCGTTCTTTATTATAAAAATAGTAAGAGACGAGTCTCAAGCAATCAAGTAGCTAGCTAATTCCAATGTATGCAATTGTTTGTTATTCCAATGATCGTCTTTTATCGTTCTTTATTGTATTTTCAATTTAAAATTTAAAAAAGAAACTTGTTTATTTACATTCTAGCTAAAATAATGAAGATAATATGAATGACCCACAGGGTTCAGTTTCTTTGGATTTGAGTTCGTTTTTTAACTATAAATACAAACAGGAAAAAGCCTACGGCTTTTTCTTCTTTTAAGAAGTAAGAGACGAAACTCAAACAATCAAGTAGCTAACTAAGTCCAATGTATGGAATGGTTTGTTATTTCAGTGATTTACTAACCTATACTATAGTTAAGTGGCCTATATAATTTAGTATAGGGAAGAGTTCGATCTTTATTATAAAATTTTAAAATTTTCAGGTATTTATCTTGTTTGAATTACAAAATTAGTATTATTGGTTAGACACCATAAATATTTTTGCAGTTTACATAATAAGTTTAGTGATTCTGGACTGAAAACTAAAATAATTGCAATTATGAGACAATAATATGGAATGTACTTTACGAGTTACAAACCAAAAAAAGTTTGGTTCCAGGATACAATAATAAATTTGAACTGAGATGAAAAAAAATTTCTTCCAGGAGACAAAAAGCAAAACTAATTTTAGAATTTTCATGTATTTTTGTTGTTTAAATTAAAAAATTACTATTACTGATTAGGCATCATAAATATTTTTGCAGTTTACATAATAATTTTAGCGATTAAGCCAAAAAAGAAAATTTTGGTTCCAGGAGTTTCGGTTACTATTGAGACAAGTAGCTATTATTACTATAGAGTTCATTACATGGACTGTTTTATTGCTTCAAAATTCAAATATCTTTGAAAAGACTGCAGTATGAAAATACATCAAAAATGCAATTTTTTTGACAAAATTGATTCTACTTTAAAAAGTATTTTATTTTTAAATACAAAAGTGACTAGATGTTGCAATTTCCTTTAAAATGAGCTATTATACAGCTCTCTATGATTTTCCAGTGCCCAGCTAGCTGAGCAGAAAGAAAAAGCGGAAAGAAAAAATATCCCGTTTGTGGAGAATAACGTGGTTAAAGTCAATTTTCTTTATTTTCAAGCCAATATATTTTCTTTGTTATTCAATCCAAAGGGCGGTAAGTTTCCTTTATAGAGGATTCGGACAAGGCGGTTCTAATGGTGTACTTTTTGTTTTGATCTGACTCTGTTTTTAGGAGTTGGGGGGTTTTATATTTCTTGACATTGGAGGTGATCGTCTCTTACTAGGTTGCTAGCTACCGCTGCAACCCGCTTCAATCATACAATGTCAACAAACCCATGTGTTATTATGAATTTCTAATTGTGGATTATTGCCTCAAATAGAGAGTCAAAGACATTTTTCCATACATAGTGTGTTATTTTCCTTATTAATAGACACTAAAGGGTTATACTATACTTACTTACCTTGGATTTTTATTGTGTTTGGTTTGTTTCTAGTTGGTGATATGTAAGTGTAATTCCCTAGAGATTTCAACGTGTCCTGATTTCGACTTTTCTTTGTCGCTGTTGCCGCTCCGAAGTTGCCAATATAATTTCTTTTGGGCGAATTTGAAAAATCAGCCAAAAAGTCGGCAGCCGAAAATGTTTGGAAAGTTTGGTTATCATATCCAAAGTCCAGTGAAATTTCGTCAAAAAGCCACCAACAGACCAGAGAATTGAAGATTGTGTGATTTAAATGTGTTTGTCTAATTAGGCTAAACTTACAAGACCTCTGTCAAGAGATTTAGATAGTAAATGATTTCAGCATAGGCTTCAGTCTAGTCAAGGTTACTTTGCTGAATTGCATCGGCAGTCGAGTTGAGGATTGGTTGTCTGAAGAATTATCTGGTATCTAAAATCAAATTCTTTTGAAGAATTTTCCATGCAAAGCGAGCCGCGAAATAATATTCCCGATAGGTAAACGTACACAAGTTGTAAGCAGAAGAGGGGCGGGTGCCTGCCGCAAGAGCCGTACGTACCTGCTGGTATTTAGTTACCCTTAAATTGCGGGGAATAGGTGAGCAGGTCCCGACGCTTCCCTTATACTTGTGTACGCTATCCGAAAATTGCGTTGAATGCTGTGACGTAAGCAATGGGGACTCTCGTACGCAATGCTGTACTGAATTTTCTCACGCGATCCATGCAAGCGGGGAACAAAATTTAAAGCATTGTTATGCGAGCTGTGTAATTCTTTGATCATGCAGAAATTCTTAGTGCGAAGGAGAAACTTATAACGCTTGCCAATTAGATTGGTTATGATTACGTCTATCGGAAAACGGCAAACGATTCTGATAACGTGATGGAAATGGCGAAAATCCTAGCCCTTTGCGCTAAAGAGAAAAAGCCCTTGTCTACTTTCGTAATTTTTGATCCGCAGGAAGTGCCCACCTGCCCTGATGAGGTCAGTGCCTGCGTGAGAATAAAAGTAAACGAGATGTGTCGAAAGTTTGATGCCGGATTAGGGGCTATCGCGGATAAGATCAAACTTGCATCTGAACAATGTGCTCAGCAGCTCGCCGGGGTATCGCAGCAATGTACTACCATAAGCGACGCTATTTCCCAGGGCTCACCCACTCCCCGTCCAGCAGCGAATCCGCCATCAAAGCCACTTTACTCGGTGGTTGTGAAAGCAAACGATATGCCGCCTGAGTTAACGTCCCCACAATCCCGGAAAGACTTCATTGCAAAGGTTTGCCCTAGCGACGTAAGCTACGATTCTCTTACTCTGAAACGTAGCAACGATGAATGGAAGATTCTTGTCCAGTCTCGAGATGCCGCTACCCAACTTGCAGAAGCAATGAAAAGGAAGAACATAACCCCTAAAGTCAAAGTTCCCCAGTTTGTCGGTATCATGAAAAGAGTACCCTCATCAGTTAGCGAGAGTGAACTCTGTCAAATTGCTGGTTGCGACAAAGTGGCGCAATGCAGATCTACGAGAGCGCTCAAGTTATTCTATGCAAGTCGACAAACACTTGAAAACGCTATCGCGAACCCGCTGAAGATTTGTTTAGAACTGTTCAGGATTGAAGAGTTCCGCTTTCTACCGAGGAGGTGTTTCAAGTGCCATGATGTTGGTCATTTAGCAGCTGACTGTTCGCAACCAGAAAGGTGTTCGCGCTGCGGTGGCGATGGTCACAGCTCTAGTAAGGACAACCCATGTAGTAATCCGCAAAAATGCCTAAACTGTGGCTCTAGTAGACACTCTTGCTACCATGCTGCTTGTCCCTTTAACAAAGCCCAGCCTAACACTAGCACGTAAATGGAAAATCGAATATTCTGCTGGAATATGAACGGTAAAGTGTTGGACAGAATCCCCCTTCTAACTGACCTTTCTAAAGAATATAACTGTATTTGCATACAGGAACACTTTCTGACCGATGATAGTGTAAACCTTCTAAAGTTTTCCTCGGATATGCATTACCTCGTTCAACCTGCGCGAAGATCTGGGACTCGGGGTCGTCCCTCTGGTGGCCTAGCCATAATCACGCGCTCTAACTCGGGGCCCCCCGTGTGTGTTGAGCAGAATGAATGGTTCCAAGCTGCCAAAATGCATGGCGTGTTTTTCGTAAATGTTTATTTACCAACCAATTATAATGACATCGCTTCAGAAAAGAAGTTTGCAAAAGCATGCCAGAAGCTCGGAAAGTGCCTCCTCAGTTTAGTCCAGAAATCATGCCCTGTTATAATTCTTGGTGACTTTAACTGCAATCTCGACGATCATTCCTGCCCTCGGGCTGTACTATTGCTGAACGCCTTACCAAGCGGATTTAAAGTGGCTAAGAAGGATAAGTGCTATTCCTATATCAGTACCGCAAAAACCGTCTCAAATCTTGATCATGTAGTAACTTACAAACTGGACCTAGAGACAGTCTCGGTTGGATCTGACGGTGCCTATTCGGATCATTTACCTCTCTCTTTTGCAATACCAGCCGTCAGTCCCCAGCGTGCTCCAAAAACCAAGCCTGAGCCAGCACGTGATTGGAAAAAAGTAGTCCGTGAGCAATTCCAGCTCAATTGTGAACAAATTTTGATGAAAATTAAAGTGCCTTTCCACCTCCTACAGTGGGATTGTGGCCTAACGGAAATCGAGATACGCCTGCAACTGAACATGTATTTCTACGAAATTTGCCACTCCTTGAGAGTAGCTGAAAGGGTTGCTTTACCATTATGTAGCGTCCGACGTGGGTCACGAGTGACAGGATGGGCCTCTAACAGTGAGCTTGTGAAGGCAAGAGCAGCTGCCAAGTTCTGGCTGGGGGTTTGGCACGAGTGCGACCGGCCAAGAAGCGGGGTAGTCAATGAATTGCGGGTTTATACAAAACGGCGGTTCGCGAAAGAGCTACGAAAACATCGTAGTAGCCTCAAACGGGAAACAGTTTCAAAAATCATTGAAAACCCTAATTTGGTCTGTAGAAAGTACGGGACAAAATGCTAGTGATATAGATGAGGAAATATGGGTAGATTATTTTGCTGCTGAATTCTCCCCACCAGATGAAGTGAAAAATAAAAAGTTTAGCGAAGAGCTCGATCAGCTTATGACGAAAGAGCATAATTACCTCGTGATTTCTAGTGCGAAAATAACCCACCTTTGTCAAAAATTAAAGAAGAAATTATCCGCCGGTGCCGACCAAATTTGTGCTCTACACCTACTGAATGGTGGTCCAGTTCTATCGGAGCATTTAGCAATAGCTTACCAAATTATACTAACACATGGTATTGTACCGGATATTTTCTGTTTAGGTGTGATCACTCCAGTTTTGAAAAAGGGTAAACCTGCTCATGAACCATCGTCATACAGACCCATTACTGTATCATCTGTGTTTTGTAAGCTATTTGAAAAGCTCATAATTTCGGACATTAAAGCTAGTTGTAAAGTGCCTCCCCACCAGTTTGGATTCCAAGCTGGCTTAGGATGTGCCCATGCCTTGCATGTAGTTGCAAATGTTCTACTGGATGCCCACATTTCGAAAGAAAGCCTAGCTATAGGTGAATATGATGTACGGCGGGCTTTTGATTCGGGTATACATTCTCAGAATATGGTTGAGCTGAGAAAGTCCGGAGTTGACCGTGCTATTGTCAAACCCTTGAACGACATGTATAGTAGGCTCAAGGTCTGTATTAAACTGTCAGGTAAATTAAGTCGTAGGTTTGCTGTGGTGAAGAAAGGTATAAAACAGGGAGCCGTATCATCACCTGATCTGTTCAACAACAGCATATCGACGGCCCAGTCAAAAGTGGCCCCTTGCTGTATTTTTAAAGGCATTGACGTGTCCCTAGTTGGGTTTGTAGATGACCTTCTAAACTTTTCAAGAATTTTGTCTTCTTTGGAATCTAACTTTAAAATTTTGGAGATGGAGTATGATGAAATCGGGTTGAATTTTAATGTGACAAAATGTGAAGTACTGTTATTTAACTGGAATGCCTATCAACCCGAAATCCAACTAGGGTCACAGGTGGTCATGCCCTCTAAGTCAATTGTATACCTGGGTCTGCCGATCGGTGAAACTCTTCAGCATACACGAGCACTGCTTGTAAAGCACATCGAGAAGAAGATCAGGTCAGCGTATGGAGCTTCGGTTTCCTCCAAGCGTAATCTAAATAGGTCGCTGCGTGCACAAATATTTGTTGCTGTTGCCTTACCCCATGTTCTTTACGTTTCGCCGTTCTGGAAGTTACTTACAAATTCGAATAAAGTAACTATAAGAAGAATATTCTTCAGGTACCTCAAGGTCCTACTTGAGATGCCATTAAGAACAAGTAATTCTTACCTAACGAGGCGGTATTCAGTACCTGACCCACTTACTGCGGTGGAAGCGTGTCTTGAAAAGTACCATGATAGAGTAGAAGCGAGTAACCACCAGTGGACCGCCATTCTTACATAGTTGTATTATAGTTCCTTCGTGATTATTTTCATTTCAAGAAGTTTCGTTGTGTTTTGTATGTGCGTTTTCTTCTCTTTTGTTTTTTATCCGTCTTTTGTTCAATTGTGACGGGTTTTTCCAATATATTTATTTATTTTATTTTATTTATTATATTTACTCCTTAAAGTCTTAATAATTTTTGATTTATTAAAGTTAGAAAAATGAAAATATTTAAAGTTTATTTTGTTTTCAGTAAAGTGTAAATTATGTTATGATCTTCAGAGGGTACGGGGGGGGGCTGTTAATCCTACCTTTGTTAATTTCTGCTCGTTTTGAGTTGGAATCAGTATTTGTTGTAATTCTGTTCGTTTTGGGGTTTCATTTACTTATTAATGTTGATTTAAGGTAGTTTTACACTTGGAAGATTATTTGACCTGATTTTTGTTCATTTTTGGTTCAATGGAGCTCTTTACTTTTCTTTGAAAAACTTATTTTGTGGTAAAAAAGTTTTTTTTTAATTAATTAATTATATATTTTTTAAATTACAAATAACAGCTTTTTATAACGGCACATACTTCCTGAGTTTTTACAACCTTTAAAGTTTTGGTACAATAAAAAAAATTAAAAAAAAAGTATTTTTAAGTGCTGGTAGCAACCGCATTACCCTATTTGTTATTTATGATAATTTTGTTAGCCCGCAGTTCCAACCTTAAGAGAGAGAAGCATTTTTCTTAGGAAATTTATATCTCTAATGAGAGCTCCTTATAACGGCAAATATTTATTTTCCGTAAAATATAAACTATGTTTTCAGGTACTTGTAGCCACCGGATTATCCTATACGTTTTTTATGATAATTCGAAAAATGTTTTTAACAATTTTTCACAATCATCAAATTACGTCTGATGAATATACTTCCAACAAAATGTGCAGGCAAAAAGGAGATGTAAAAATGGGGTACTCTGCAGGAAACTACATCCATCTAGGGATGGTTTGACGCTGACTTATATTTAACCTCATGAGGAATTTTTATAAGGAAAATACATTTTTACATTCTGAGTCCCCTCTAAGCCTCCAAAAATCATTTCTACTTTATGCTTGCTATTTTTTAGGCTTGAAATGTAAACGTCAATTGAAATTGTACATGTTTCTTTGTTTTGTTATTAAATCTCACAAGGAAAGTTTTTCTATCTTCTTTAGAAATGAAAGATTAGTTCTTTATAAATAGGCGTAATTATAATCTTATAAACATCTGCACATCATTTAAGCACATTCTTAAGTTGCCTTAGTTATAATGTTTTAAGCAATTACTTGCCATTGTGCATTCGTTGAGCAATCCTTTAAGTACATGATATTATTATACCAATGCCTTTATACCAATGCAGATTTGTCAGAGCCACCTGGGACATCATAGTCGCAGCTTGAAATACTGAGACCTTATATTATGTTGAGATGATGTGACATGAAGTATTGAGTTCTTTTGAGCTTGTTTTTTCTTTACGATATTGCATTGATACGTATTAGCTCAACATATTTAAAGGGTGTAATATATATTAAAAAAAAATGGGCGAGGGCGTTTGGAAATTCATTTTTCATGATGTCATCGCAAATCAATTTTCTAAACTGATCGATGAAACGAAAAATGATGTTGAATGACGTCAGCCTAGCTGCATACCACGGGTCATAAATGACGTCAGTTCTTGCATATAAGTGACTGTTTCCAGTGATTTTCTTATTAGTTAATCTATATCAAGTTACTGAAAAGCAAACAATCTATTATGTCAGCTAAAGTTCAGCTGAAAATTTGGAGAAGGTAAAAAATGTATGCTGTCCTACAGGACAGAAAAGATCAGTAGTAAAGAAGGTGAATATCTTTAAATCTACTAGAATTTATAAACTGGGATCTGATGCCAAAAAAGTGGACTTGAAAAATGACAATTCAGGTCAGGTGGACAAAAAGTCCATCATGGCTGGTAGTAAACAGACTGATCCGTTTGGAAAACTGGACAAAGAGATTGCCACAATTGCCAGAAGGCTATACATGTTTTATATATCCTCAGAAGTGGTGAAAAGATTCAGATTACGGAAGGAAATCATGGATTCTATACAACAGACAAACTCACTTGCTGAAAAATTGAAAAGATACCAAAGCCAAATTGGAAAACGTGATTTAAATGGATCTTATCCAGCTTTTACATTCAAGTTGGTAAACTGATTTCAACCGTAAACAACTTGGAAAAAGAAGTAGAAAAGATGCAACAAATAGAATGTGTAGCAACAAAAAACGTGTTTCAATCCGAGCAAACGGTGATTATTTCTAAAAAGATTGATAATACCCTGAAACAGACTGCTGGAAGTCACCTGAATTTCGAAATTAGGATTGATACCATTCTGAGGACATTATCAATGCTTTGTAATTCGCAAGCAGCAAAAGTGAACAATATGATTTCGGACGTAGAACGTCTCAAGAACGAAATGAGCAAGGAAGAACAAAATGAAACCCCACGAAAAAATAATTCTGATGAATCTAAGAAAAATAACGGTGGAAACTCAAACTTGAATATAAAATTTAAGTGTACCAAAGGCCACAATTTGTACGAGAATTCCAATAGAAATGAGGCTCAAGCAGAAGGTTTACCTTTAAGCCAGAGTAAAATTAACCCCAGGGGTCAGAACAAAGTGAGTCAGAATCAAGAAGCACCTTCAGATAATTGGTTGCAGCATGGGACAAAGCTATGCTCAAGGAAAGAGCCTTCTCTTAGGGATGAAAAGGATGAGAGTGCCGGCATCTCAAATTAAAAAAAACGCAGAAGAAATATTTCAGGAAAAGCGGGCAAAATCTTCAGAGGTGGTAAAGCTCTTCTTATTCACCGCCAAAATGACGCCATTAATTAAGTAAATATCAGGGTGACAAACCTAATTAGAGGTAAAACATTCAAGGGGAGTCTCGTGCATAAAAGTCACCCGACCTTTCTTTTATTTATGGTAATGCGAGATGGCAGCAGAATCTCTGAAATAAAATTAATTCAATTGCCGTAGCTTAAGATTTTCTTTAAATGACCAATATTTTCTTCGTGGTTTTGAGGTCTATTCATTTTTATTAGTTAATTAAAGTTGACATTATCCCTAGTAAAACCCTACTATACAAGAAGCTATTAGGAAATATTCATCTATAACCCTCTTTTAATGAAAAATCGACATCTAATTAATTTCTCATTTTCGATGTTTTATTAAAAAATGATGTTAACTTTAGTGCTATGATATAGAAAAGTTGCGGTTGCCTACGTTACGCAATGACGAATCCTCTAGATCTGAAGAAGAACCCTTTACAAGATTGCCACTGAACGTAACAAAAAATCACCATTTTCTCTCAGAATAAATCACCAAAAAAATCACCAAAAGGCAAATTGGCTGTGAAGCATTTTAGTTTGCCAAATAGTGTCATATCTTTTAAGTAATTTTCATACTTATGGATTTTTGTATTATACCAATGCATATTTATATATATTTTTATGTGAATTTATGCTTGCATATATTTTTACATATTTAGACAAATTTATACGTACTACTAGTCTTCAGAACAAAAAGAAGTTTTTGTGTGTTTATTTCCAGATATTATAGATTCCTAGACTCTAAAGACAAAGAGAAAATTAGTTGTTTTTTTTAATGTACTTGCCTACAATGGATTTAAGACTATTTTGTACCAAAGCACCAAAAATGAATTGAATTCACAAACGTTTTGCTTTTGGCATTAATTACGGTCCAAATTTTTAGCATTTTTTTTACATACTACACAGTATTAGGTAACAAATACAAGCCTTTTGTTATATTACCAATAATTATCAACTAGCTGTAATACTGCTTAAAAGTGAAATGGAACAAAAATCTCAGAACAAAAAATATTTGGTGAACATTCAGGTGAAACCTTTGGAGAGTTATTATTCCTACATTTTATCATCTCTTTTTGGCCAGAAAATTTGTTTCGGCTTTGAAACAGAGGAATATTAAAATAGCAAAATATTATACAATTATGAATGTCTACACAATATCTCTTTAAATCTTTACTGTCTTTTTGTATTAAAAAGACCAAATTAATGAATTAGGAACTAAAGGAAGAATTCATTGATCATAACCCATATGTCATTTCTTTTTTTTCACGGAAGAACACATGGAAGAATCGATGTGGACGCAAAATAGGGCGTAACTTATGTTTATATCTTTCCCATTTCTTCACGAATTTAACAACTTGAAAGTAGAACAAAATTTCTCAGCTTCTTCTTAAATTTAAAGAAAAAACTTATACTAACATTTGACCTTGAAGGAAAAACAGCATAATACAATTTTCCAACTGACAGCAAAATGACTTCGTTTACTTATAAAAGCAAATTTTTGAGTTCAATGTGTTTGATTAGAAATCATTTTCAACTTCCATTTTCTTCCATTTGTTTTTTCTTTGGCACAGGTGCATTAGGTATGTCCCAGGATGCATCCGGGACAAATCTATACACATGAATGAGAGACTAAATGACAATGGGGTTCAACCTGATTCGCAGGAGACTCATAATGAGCACGAGCAGAGAAATATTTATCTCTGCTGAGGCACTGGAGTGAGACACTGACATCAATACCTCCATAAACCTGGGGAACGTCAAAAACAAAGAATTTTTACCACTCTCCTTACACACCCCTAAAAAGAACCAAAACCGCGCAGGATCTAGCTTGATGTTTTGTTCTGATTTCATCATCAATATGTGAAAGCATTTTCCACTTGGTGTTGAACAAATCAAAATTTTCAGATAGCCATTTCGTTCAACGTAGTAGAAAGTTCTGGAAATTAGGTCTGGGAGGATGATAACCCCCCCCCCCAGCCCTCAGGGCGAGGGTTGTAAGTTATTCCCTGGGGGCATATAAGGTTTTTATTGAAAACGTTGTCGCAGAAACTTCAAAAGGGCTCATTTGATTGGAAATTGAAAGGGCTAGTGCCTTTTTTAATAGCTGAAAGTGATTGAAGAAAGACTAACGCCCCTCTCACGCCCACCATTTTCCCAGACACATCCAATCAAAATTTTGAGATAGCCATTTTGAGTAACGTAGTTGAAAGTTCTGGAAATTAGGTCTTAGAGGATGACTACCACCCTCACAGCCCTTAGGGTAAGAGTTGTAATTTATGCCCTGTGGGCATATAAGGTGTTAGTGGGAAGTGTTGTCGTAGAAACTCAAAAAGGGCTCATTCGATTGGAATCGAAATGCCTAGTGCCCTTATTAATAGTCAAAAGTAATTGGAAGGCTTGACATTTTTATAGTAAAGATGTTGTTGTTGTTGTTTAGACCAGGGCACTTTGTCTCAAAGGAGTTGTCGTAGGAACTTCTAAAAGGGCTCATTCGATTGAAAATAGAAGGGGTTGATGCCCTTTTTAATAGTCAAAAGTGATTAGAGCGAAACCAATCCCCCTCGCACGCCCAACCTCCCATTTGACTTTATGTTTAAAAACTAAATGTTGCCATAGTATTAAACCAAAATGCACTGTGTTAATGCTAATTCCCAATAAGGCATCTCAGCAGTATCCCAAGAACGACTAAGGGTATTATGTTCAAACTTTTGGGGCTGCTTCTGCTCTTAATATTTAACCAAATCAAAATAGCGTAAGTTTATCCAAGCTATCAAAGAAAGTAAACAGATTCTTTTGCGAATGGTATCAAGTTTTCCATTTCAGGTCAGCTAGAGGACGTATGAAACTAAATTAAACACTACTATTTGTATGCAGATTTTTAAAAGGGTGTATGTTGTTAAAAATTGCTGAAAATTTTCTCCAGCATACAAATAGCAGGCCAAACTATAAATTCTTAAAAAAACGAAAAGATTTAAAGTATTATTTTCTTTTTCCCTGAAAAGACTATGTTAATATAAAACGAACAGAAATTAATTAAAAAAACTTTTTCCATAAAATAAGTTTTCAAAAGAAAAGTAAAGAACTCCATTAAACAAAAAATTAGCAAAAATAAAATCAAATAATCTACCAAAAGTGAAACTACCACAAATCAGCATCGATAAATACATGAAACCCAAAACGAAAAGAAATTACAATAAATAACCGAGCCAAACTCAAAACGAGCAGAAATTAACATAAGTTGGGCTCAAAACCCCTATGCCTTCCTATGGCCAGAACATAATTTGCACTTTACTGAAAAAAAATACAAATGAATGTGCATTGTCAGTTTAATATACATATAATGATATTTAGTAATCAAAATCTTAATATTTGGCATAAAAGTAAAAACATTTATATTTTTTTTTTAGTCTAGACATTTAAGAAATTTCATGACTGAACTGCAAAACATACGGGTCTAAGACATCACACGCAGCAACTGAGCTGCGTGTGATGAGCTGCGTGTGTGGTAAACGAATGACAGATATAACTGACAGCTGCAAGCCATGGAAGGTCATCCTTCAGAGACTTTGCCAAGCCATATTTGGATCCTATCATAATACTAGCATTTTTCGAAGCAAAGGCAACCATGTCTGTCAGTGGTATTTTTTTCTTATTTTAATGAATTCATCTGCAATTAGGTTCTTCAACCCTTTAGCAGTTGCATCAGAAACAACTAACATTGAAAAAACTGCTCGAGTGGTTTCTGCTCTTCCAGAGAATAATAGGCAACAATTATTACAAGAAATTTCGTTGTTGTTCTGTCTGTCGATTCATCAATGAAGATTGAAATCTTGGTCACTTTCAATACAGCAACTATCTCGTATTCACATGCTTTTCAAATTACATTTTTTTTTTATTGCTGTGGTTGTATTTTTCCTTGCTGAGGCGATAGGCTGAACAGGAGGTTTGTCTTTTTTTCTGACTATGTTATTTACTCTATGTTATTTACTTTATTTTCACTGCAACTGATGTCCTCATCCATATGTCTTTGCTTTGCAAGTCAGTGGCAGTTTCTTCCCTGGAGGAGTCTTAAACGATCCATCTGATTCTTCTAGAGAGTTAGCATCATTAACACTATTAATGTTGAAATCACGTTCTTGTCAAGAATTTTATTGAGTATCTGATTTAACTACATCACAATCTGGGTTTCTTGACTGTCCTCTTAAGAAAAAATGATGGAGATATAGAACTCTTTACAACAAAAAAAATCTGCGTCACAAAGGTCTGAACACTCGATTTTACAGATTTTTCTTGAACAGAATAAGCTACCCCTGTCACTTCTTCAACAGCCTCACTTGCAGAATTCGCACCAAGCTGTTCATGCAAATTTGTGCTTTCAGTAGAAACAATACACGAGACCGGGATAGCATGCCTTACTAGTTTTTTTAATACCTTTCTCTTAATCTGACTAATTCTTTGTTCAGCAGCAGGGTATTTTTATAATCTCCACAGCTTCAGTCTACTTACCATCCACTCTACGCTCAACAAGTATTTCAGATTTAGGCTTTGGAATAAGAATTCGCATTTTCAATCTGAAGTCTAGGCCTTTTGAAGGCACTGAGGATTGCGAAATATTTTATGTTTTATTATATTTTGTATATTCCTCATTTTTTCTTGTGTATTATTATAGGTGGCATGGGTTAAATTCATCGCCCGTGATCGGCTATTTTGATATGCGTTAAATTTTCTATCCACTGAATATCAAGTCTGTTGAAAAGCATTTTCATCAGAATTTACCTGACTTTATTCAAAAGATGGAGCGCAAACATGGTAAAATCACCAAGTCTTATGATAAAATCACCAAATTTTAGGCAAAATAACTAAATCACCAAAAAAACACCAAACGAGAAAAAATCACCAAATTTGGTGATAAATCACCAACGGTGGCAACCCTGGAGATAACCCATCCTAGAAACGGAGTATTCTAGCGCTTTAAAGATTGTTAAAAATTACAAAAATTTAAATTTTAATTAATTTACATTTTGACAGATCAATACGGTTTTATTTATTTCTTTTCAAAATCTCTTTAGCTATTCAAAAAACCCTAAAAAAAAACATCCATATGAATTTCAAAAATTAAATATTCGATATAAGAAATTTCGTTAATTCATGAAATCTTTATTACAAACAATTACATACTTTAAAACCAATAATGCTTTTTATTATAATAATAAAAACAGCTTATAAAACTTTAAACCTTTTGCACGAGACTAGTTAGCAAGTTAGTAGCCCCTGATACGGCTATTACTTGTTAACTGGTCTCGTGAAAACTGGTCTCTGGTCTTAATTTAAAGTTAAAGTTTTGACAAATTGTTTCCACTATTAATGCAAAAAGCAAAGTTTGTTTTAAAGTATGTTATCGCTTGTAAAAAAGATTTTATGGATTAACAAAATTTTATATATAGTATATCTTATGA